>NC_090249.1:52770953-52898453 GCF_037325665.1 Littorina saxatilis
CCAGCTGTCTTAGAGGAATCCTACAATTGTCATATATAGGACATCTCTAGAGGTGAAACACAAATCATAATTTCAGACCCCCCCAAAAAAACACCGCAATTAGCCTCCAGCTCTGAGGAAAAAATTATAAAGATTTTTTAAATTTCATTTTTCTCTCTTTTTTTAACGAAGATCTCTCACCTCCGGAAGCTATGAAGAATCGTACCATCTGCGCGCAGTCACAGGCTGCAGCCACGTGGAGAGGAGTGCGTCCAAAGCTGTCTGCTATGTTGACGTCGGCCCCATGAGAGATCAGCCAGCCCGCGACGTCTGTGTGCCAGGCACGTGCTGCCTTGGAAAGGTCGAAACCAGGTCACAATGACCCTTGTCACATTTAGTCAAGTTTAGATTAAATGTTTTAACATAGACGGGGAATCGAGACGAGGGTGTGTGTGTGTGTGTGTGTGTGTGTGTGTGTGTGTGTGTGTGTGTGTGTGTGTGTGTGTGTGTGTGTGTGTGTGTGTGTGTGTGTGTGAACTTGCACACATTGAAATATCATTGTATCTAATTCATTTTTTCTGATCTCAGTCATCTGCCAAATCAGGGAGAGGGGGGGGGGGGGGGGGGGGGGGGGGGAGGGGGTATAGGATGTGCTTGTGAGTCTCAAATCTTCGTCCTCTTTTGGCATGGCTTTTTACAAATATACCCAAATCGCACATTATTTGCAATTACAATGCTGTCAACAAGTGACCACAGAAGCTATGAAATCAAACCACTTACACGATAATCCCCATGCAATAGCAAGTCTACTGACATAGCCCAAACAATCTTCACTGAGTTCCATCAGAAGCTGTAGAGTAGGCTACATGCATAATCTGTGTACTATACAGTCTTGAGGGTGTAGGCTATATTCTACAGTCTCTGGTTCCATAACTTGATTACGACGCAAGATTTCTTAGTTTGGGAGATTCATAATTTCACGCTAAACAACTTTCTGTCCTACGGGACTGTAGGATTCTATCGTACACTAAGCTTACAGCATTTTTCTTTTTCGTACAGCTTTACATGGTTGCCGGTGGCGCGCGCGTGAGTGTGTGTGTGTGTGTGTGTGTGTGTGTGTGTGTGTGTGTATGTGTATGTGTGCGTGCGTGCGTGTGTGCGCGCGCGCGCGTGCGTGCGTGTGTGTATGTGTGTGTGTGTGTGTGTGTGAAATCATGCACGGAAGACAGGTTCTAATGGCGGGGCAAAAACGGTCCAACACGTAAAATCCAACTCGTGCAAAAAACAAGAGTGTACGTTGGAGTTTTAGCCCATGAACGCATAAGAAGAAGAAGAAGGTTCTAAAACTGTTAAAAACCTTATTGCTTGGTTGCTCCGATTAAACTGTCTCCTGTTGTCTAAAACATTGTTTTTAAAGCAAAAACTAAAACTCTGATCTCAGCATCTGAGAAAGTATTTGAGAGCCTTTCGGAATATTTTACCAGCAGAAATGTGCAATTTAGATCTCAGTACTTGATGCGTGACATTTGCCTGTATAGATCTCCTGTTTATTCTAAAAACAAACACCACAGAGAGCTCACAAACAAAAACACGAATCAATTGCAACATGTGTGTCTAATCAAGAACACAATTGATCAGAACTTCTTGTAGAGCTATTTAATCTGACGCCAATATGTTTCAACTTGAAATGCCCGTCATGCCGCCATTTTCATCTTGTTCCTTTCGACCGGCAAATTTCTTTTTGAAAAAATACCCTTCTTTGAATAGCATGAAGTTAACATGTGGACAGTCAAACTGCATTCATATCTATTATTGATTCGGCATATTTCATTAAACTTCACCCATGTACGCCTACACACCCACAAACACAAGCCCCAAAATTAATATCTTTCAAAGTCACTGAGTCCATGGATCTTTTGCAGCCCGAGATTTGGCATCGAAATCATACATTCAAATTGCTTGTTTTGTGGGACTTCACTGTGCAAAACCACGATGTTTGCTGTTAGATTTTGTGTTATAGTTGCTATCTGTGCTGTTCTAAATGCCGGACAAAATGAAATGATATGCTAAAACCTATTGAAAGTAATTTGGTAAAGACAAGAAGGCACGAAAGATGGCGGACGAGCCCAACACATCTGTGTTTCAGTGACGCCGATTAACGGCAGAAATAGCAATGAAAAATAAATCAGTGATTTATCCTTAGAAACAGGATTATCTATGAAGTGTCCAACTCTCATTTCACACAACAGTTTCAATAAAACATGCAAGTATTATAAGTATTTGAGGCATTTATACCTTGCGACTTTGGTTCAAACGGCTGCCAACAAGCGACTAAATTGTATTTTTCATATACAAAAATGAGTCCAACAATAGCAAACAAAAACCAAATGAAAGAAGAAACCTCGTTCTTTTGCACGATATAATTTTGTAACCTGCAACCCGCCCACAACAATGGACAGGTGATCAAATACGGACGTAAACAAACACAAATTTGACGAAAAAGGGTCCCACGAAGCCCGATTCGGGGAGCGTGAAAACCTGCTTTCTGTGTGGTCCGCGCCGACTGCATATAAGACAGCGCGACGCAACATCACATCATTCGAAAACATCTCTGCATGTGAAGAAGTACTGTATCTACGCTCGCATTTTACGTTTTGCATCTCAACTCACTGGTAACATGGCTGACGTTGCTTCAAAAAAATCCGGCGCCCATTCAGTGGCCGCGAAGCCAGGGGCCGCGAAGTCGACTTCAAAAAAAGCCACGAAGCCGACGAAGCCCGAGCAGCCATCCGAGCTCCCCGTGCCCAAGGAGAAAAGCACGGCCAAGAAAGGCTCCAAGCAGTCTAAGAAGTAAACCGACCCGGACCGTCCCTGGTTTTACCGATTCTTCCAAACCCCTAAAGGCCTTCACAAGGCCACCCTACTATTCCTAAAAGCGGTGGATTTCTCGTTGCCAATGTTATTGTTTTTACTAAATATTATATTACGATTTTGGTTGAATTTATTTATTAAACAATGGCCAATAGGAGTTTAGTGTTCTGTTTGTGCAGCTGGGAAACATAGGGCACGCACACATGCGCAACATAAGGGGGAGGGGGTGCAGAATTTCTGGCATCTGCACAGGGTACTTCTTCTTCTGCGTTCGTGGGCTGAAACTCCCACATACACTCGTGATTTTGCACGAGTGGAATTTTACGTGTATGACCGTTTTTACCCCGCCATTTATTTAGGCAGCCATACGCCGCTTTCGGAGGAAGCATGCTGGGTATTTTCGTGTTTCCATAACCCACCGAACTACAGGATCTTTTCCGTGCGCACTTGGTCTTGTGCTTGCGTGTACACACGAAGGGGGATAGGCCACAAGCAGGTCTGCACATAAGTTGACCTGGGTACAATACAAGTACCTTGATTTGAAAGCGCCCACCCCCATTTATATGCACCAATTTCGAGTGTGCATTTATTGTACCCTGTGCAGAAATTCTGTTCCTCATAAGAAATAGCGGCATTTGATCACTGGTGTGAGAATGATAGGATTTTTTTTCTGCATACCCTCGATGTCTCTTTCTCTGTGACACAGTCGCCATAATCGTGTGTGTGCAAGAACCTCGCCAGATTGGAACATAGAAACTAACCACAACAATCATTTGTGTCAGATTTGGAACTAATGTTCATATCGCAACAAATGAAAAGGATGACTCAAGATCTGCAGCAGATCTTCGTATATCCAGCGTTACGAGCAGCAGCGCGTGTGTCTCAGCACAAATCATAAAACTTGCACACATTGAAATGTTGTATTCAGTTAATTCTTCTTGATCGAAGTTATCTGGCAAACTCGGGGAGGGTTTTTTGACTCACATGCGAAGCAAAAGTGAGTCTATGTACTCACCCGAGTCGTCCGTCCGTCCGTCCGTCCCGGCGTCCGTCCGTCCGTCCGGAAAACTTTAACGTTGGATATTTCTTGGACACTATTAAGTCTATCAACACCTGATGTGGCCTGATGGTGTATGCTTACAAGATCTCAAAAAACATGTGCGGCAACTTGACCTCACTTCAAGTTCAAGGTCACAGGGGCCGTAATTATTGTCTTAAAAACGAAAAATTTTCACATTTTCGCATTTTTTTCCTGAAGTTATCGAGAATGGCAACCTTAGCTATGTATGCCATACAGGGCAATGTAAGCCCTATCTTTGGACACCAGTTTGGTTGACCTTGCTTCAAGGTCAAGGTCGCAAGGGTCCTTTAAAGTTGGATTGTATACATATTTTGAAGTGACCTTGACCCTGAACTATGGAAGATAACTGTTTCAAACTTAAAAATTATGTGGGGCACATGTTATGCTTTCATCATGAGACACATTTGGTCACATATGATCAAGGTCAAGGTCACTTTGACCCTTATGAAATGTGACCAAAATAAGGTAGTGAACCACTAAAAGTGACCATATCTCATGGTAGAAAGAGCCAATAAGCACCATTGTACTTCCTATGTCTTGAATTAACAGCTTTGTGTTGCATGACTTTGGATGACCTTGACCTTTAAGGGTCCTTTAAAGTTGGATTGTATACATATTTTGAAGTGACCTTGACCCTGAACTATGGAAGATAACTGTTTCAAACTTAAAAATTATGTGGGGCACATGTTATGCTTTCATCATGAGACACATTTGGTCACATATGATCAAGGTCAAGGTCACTTTGACCCTTATGAAATGTGACCAAAATAAGGTAGTGAACCACTAAAAGTGACCATATCTCATGGTAGAAAGAGCCAATAAGCACCATTGTACTTCCTATGTCTTGAATTAACAGCTTTGTGTTGCATGACCTTGGATGACCTTGACCTTGGGTCAAGGTCACATGTATTTTGGTAGGAAAAATGTGTAAAGCAGTTCTTAGTGTATGATGTCATTGCTAGGTTTAGTTATTTGACCTTGACCCTGAAGCTCAAGGTCATGTCAAGGTCAAGCATGTGAGTCGTATGGGCTTTGCCCTTCTTGTTGTTTGTTTGTTTGCTTAACGCCCAGCCGACCACGAAGGGCCATATCAGGGCGGTGTAGCTTTGACATATAACGTGCGCCACACACAAGACAGAAGTCGCAGCACAGGCTTCATGTCTCACCCAGTCACATTATTCTGACACCGGACTAACCAGTCCTAGCACTAACCCCATAATGCCAGACGCCAGGCGGAGCAGCCACTAGATTGCCAATTTTAAAGTCTTAGGGGTTCGAACCCACGACCTCCCGATCACGGGGCGGACGCCTTACCACTAGGCCACCGTGCCGGTCCCTCGGGGAGGGGGGTTCATACGAAAAGTAAGGTTGCATAACTGAAGCAAGGTATTTTCTGTTTTCAGCCCTTATGCGTAGTATGTCCTAGCAACATGAGCATGGTGCTTTGCTGGAGAGTTCTATGTTGAATTTCCAGTTAGGTTTTCCCCAGCAGAGAGCCTAGCACCATAAAGTAGATGAAAACCTAAACTAACGATGTCGAAACAATTAGTTTCGTGACAGAGCGAGGCAAACTGCGGTGTGACTGGGGGACTACGTCACTAGAGTACCTTGCAAATGCCGAGGTACGTAGTATGGGCACAAAATATTCTGTAAAATGTATTTTTTCATACAATCTTGTTATTCAACCTTTGAAATGTCTAATCTAAAAACATGGAACCAGATTACTACATTATCTTTCGTTTTTTTGTGGTCGTGTTAATTTTTTTCTTAACTCAATATGAGGCTTATATCGCGCGCGTATTAACGAACTCCTTAATTGTTAGCAAAGAAACTACAATGGGAAGACCTTATGTACAGTGTTTGTTGTTAGTCAGTAATTTCGATTTGTTTAATTTGTGTGATTGATTGGCCAGTTGTTCGCTTGGTTGGCCGGTGGGTGGGTGGTTGAGCAAGTGATGCTGATTGTCTGATTTATTGATCGATTGTTTGCTTGCTTGCGTGGCTGAATAATCGATCGAACACATGACCAACCTCATGCAGCGGAGTTTGACCAAACTCGTCGCAAAAGTTGATATCTGCTCCTGCGTATAGCTGCCTCTTCAAGAAACCGAAGTCCACCCTTGCTTCCTGATCATGTGAACATTTGGTGAAATGACCCAGAAGGGCAGCGCTTGCTTCCTGCCTGACCGGATCCAGCCCGAGATTCTGGGTGGCATCGACCCGTCCCAACCCCGCGCCACTCTTTCTACGTTTAGAGTGCACTCTCGAAGGATCATCTGCAAAAGAGTGCAGAAATAAACCGATAGGGCAGCGATTGCTTTCTGCCTGTAGGGATTCACCTTTAACTTTCGATGGAGATATCCTCGTCCCAATCCTGCCCAACTCTTGCACTTTCGATCGATCATCTGCAAGAGAGTGTTACGTGTAGGTACATGTTGCACGTATAATGCACTTTCGCTCGATCATCTGTCAGAGAGTGTTAAGTGTAGGTACATGTTGCACGTATTATGCACTTTCGCTCGATCATCTGCAAGAGAGTGTTAAGTGTAGGTACATGTTGCACGTATTATGCACTTTCGCTCGATCATCTGCAAGAGAGTGTTAAGTGTAGGTACATGTTGCACGTATAATGCACTTTCGCTCGATCATCTGCAAGAGAGTGTTAAGTGCAGGTGCATGTTGCACGCGATTCTCGCACTCCCGACAAATCACTTGAGGGAAAGTATGTGGGTGAATGTTGCACGTATAATGCACTGTGGACGGATCATCTGCAACTGAGTTTTAAGTGCTGTTGCGTTTGGGCGTATGATGCTCTCTCGAAGGATAATATGCACGAGAGTGTTAAGCGCAGGTGCATGTTGCACGCAATTGCACTCTCGATGGATTACCTGAAGTAAGTGTGCAGGGGAATGTTGCACGCCTCATGCACCCTCGACGGATCAACTGCTACTGGGTGTCACTAAGTACAGGTGAATGTTGCACGTATGCTGCACTGTCGATGGATAATTATTTTGCAACAGAGACTGACAGGGCACGTGCGTTTTGCTCACTGTTCTATAAAGCCAGAGAGAGTTAGGTGAAATGCAGATTTGTGCTGAGATCTTGGCGTGTACGGTACGTATGAAGTATACGGTTGTTCTGAATTGAATATTTGTTGGTGTAATTGTCCTTGATGAGCCTGAACACAATTTCTGCATACAACTTCTACACTGTTTTAGTGTAGTGTAGTGTAGAGTGGTGTAGTGTAGTGTAGTGTTGACTGTAGTAGATATTTGTGGGCCCGGCACGAGGTAATGGGTATAAGGATTAATTTTGCTGCTCAGCCCTTGTCCGTGAGGGAAAAAGGTAACAACTAACTAAGGCACACAAAAAAAATAGGTGTGGTTACGGTAACATAGCCCAAATAAATAGGGTAGGAAGGCAGGCAATCACTTTTTTTTTTTTAAACTTTTTTTTCTAATGTGTACAAATTAAACCTACTTGACAGGGAAATAAGTGTGCGACTCGGGCGCTTTCACTTTCATTGCGTTTTCTGCACTCGTTTTCTTGTGTGTTTTTTTTGGTTTTTTTACAAATGTAATAAAAAGTTATAGGGTCGGCCCCTAAAAATAGGGTAGGTCGGGTTACCGTAACCACACGTATTTTGTTTTATGCCTAAACAGAGAGATAGAGAGAGAGAGAGAGAGAGAGAGAGAGAGAGAGAGAGAGATATAGAGAGAGATAGAGAGAGAGAGAGAGAGAGAGTACGAGCGATCAAGAGAGAGAGAGAGAGAGAGAGAGAGAGAGAGAGATAGCGTCACATACACTCTTCAAAAAAAGTTAAGGATCGGTTGAAAAAACGGATCTAATTATAAAAAAATTGCCAAAAAATTAAACATCGACATAATAATTAAAAGATTAATGTGTTTGAATTAACAAATGAACAATGAGTCTTGACCTAGAATTTTGTTTGGCAGGCAGAGTTATTTCCCTTTGTGGGACTTCTCAAAAGCTGCATTTTGGAAGAAAAAGGGTGGGTTTTTTTATAGCCCCCTAAAATTTGCGGAACGCATGCCAGGGCAAAAAGTTGTGATGCACGTGCTACAACAGGGTCCTGGCTATGAACATCGCTCACCAGCTTGTGTTTAAAGGTTGACACGCTGACACAATTATGCACAGTAGCAACATGCCCCCACGAAGAAAACTGAGCGATTTGGATAGAGGAAGGGCAATATGATGGCTACAAGACGGTGTTGCTGCCAGGCAAGTGGCCCAGAGGCTTGCAGTGGCTCCCTCTGTCATCATCAGACTAAAACAGATATTCCAAGCAACTGGAAGAGTGCAGGAGCGACAACGTTCTGGTCGGCCCAGAGTCACCACACAAAGAGAGGATTGCTTCATTCAGAGGCAGGCCATGCAACAAAGAATGGCTACGGCAAACAACATTAGGCAACGCCTACAAGCTACCACCAACACTGTTGTTAGTGGTCAGACGATCCGAAACCGCTTACACAACTTTGGCTTGCGGGCAAGGCGTCCAGTGCGAGAAACAACCCTGACTGCTAATCACCGAGCAGCTCGCCGAGCCTGGTGCACTCAACATGTGAGGTGGCAACGTCAGCAGTGGGCTCAGGTGTTGTTTACAGATGAGTCCCGCTTTTGCTTGGAACCTGCTGATGGTCGCATCCGAGTGTGGAGGCGTCGCGGATAGCGCTTCGCAGAAGGCGCTGTTCTGGAACGACAGCGTTTTGGGGGAGGCTCTGTGATGGTCTGGGGAGGGATCAGCACACGTCTAAGGACAACTCTGTACCATGTAGTGGGCAACTTGACCGGTGTCCGCTACCAGAATGAGATCCTGCAACTCTTGGTCGTTCCAGCCCTCCAAGCGATCGGCCCTCGTGCGATTCTTCAGGATGACAACGCACCTCCCCATCGCTCTGCAGCTGTAAACACCTTCATCCAAAAGGCCGGGGTCAACAGGATGCTGTGGACAGCCAACAGCCCGGACCTGAACCCCATAGAGCACATGTGGGACGAGCTTTGTCGTCGGGTACAGCAACATCACCCTCCTCCTGCCAATCTGGGTCAACTGCTGCAATGGCTCCAGCAGGAGTGGAATGGAGTTCCCAGAGCATTCATATGCAACCTGATCCACTCCATGCGACATTATATAATTTTAAAAACATGAAAGAATTCGGTCTAGTCTGTTTTGTGTGGCGTGCTTGTAAAAAAGTGATCCTTAACTTTTTTTTAAGAGTGTACACACACATTCAGAACAGGCAGAAAGACAGGCATATTGTGTATACATTTTCGAAAAGAACTTTTTGTTACCTACTTACAATCAGAAGGACTCTCTCGCGTGAGGTCAATGTCCGACGTTTTGTCGAGCATGGCGCCGTGCAGATCCTGCATATTCAGGTCTTCGCCATCTTCTTCTCCTTCGTCTCGAAACCGTCTGCAAGTCCCTGAGGTTCACCTACGAATGTTGCTGCATGCTTGACCAATGCAGACCGCAGGGAATCTTGACATGTTTCTGTCTCCAAATAAAGTGTCTGCTTTAATTTTGAAAGGTTGCAATGCTCCTTGAAAGGAGACTGATGTCACGGTATTTTTATCTTGTATGCAAAGCCGAAGAGCTCGATAGAGGACGCATTGAAGGCTTTTATGTCAGTCATGTCACAGAACATTTTCGTTGAATACAATGCGCATGCTTTTTCACACACATTGAACAGTGTTTCACTTCGAGTTCAAACTCCGACGCAGTGCTTTGTTATTCATGGCGTTTTGGACTGCATTTTTGAAGATCTGTTAAATTTCTTTGCACAGGTGAGTATATATTGTTTCGCTACTTTTAGTTATTATAACATTACTTCTTTATGTATCATCTACATACCAGACACGTTCCTGATAAGTTATCATAACGGTGCTGAATGATGACGTTCGAAAAGTTCTTGCCTAAGTTATCTGCGATGTGACATCACGATTTGTGTGCGTGTTAGTATCTGCGTGCGTGCGTGCGTGCGTGTGTGTGTGTATTTGTGTGTGTGTGTGTGTGTGTCTGCGTGCGCTGTGCGCGTATCATTCTAGGAATTATTTGACGTTTTCTCTAAATGAACGCCTACACCGCGCTTTGGCATTGCTAACTGATTTTGCCGACTTCGTTAGCAGAATTCAAAATACATGAATGTTCACAACCGCACAGTAACTAACCATATGCACAGACAGGAAGGCATATAGACAGAAGGACAGACAACGCACGCACGCAAGCACACACACAAACACACATCGACAGACTCGTGCAAATGTATTTCTTTTATGAAAGATATATATTTATTTTATTTCGAAAAAGCTACTTGCGCATAACAACAATAACCAATATGATATCAATTTGAAAGAAACTTCTTGATGATTTCACGATATTCCATGTGCACGATTGCGTCAAAAGCTAATTTAAGGCTTTGCAAAATGGAATGAGTGGTTAAGATCAGATGGCTCATTACACGAAAAGCTAAACACAAATTGTAAAAGAATGAGACATAATTATTTGACATTCTCACTTTAGAAGATGTAGTTGCTGAGTTATTTATCCATAATTCTACTTCATATTACAAAAATGAAACTCGTTTCTTTTCCTGATTTGTTAAACGGAGAAGGGCAAACAATGAACGTACGTGTAAACCTCCAACACCAATGCAACAAACTCTAACCGGGAATGATTATGTTTGCAATGTTGTTTAAAGACAAACTTAAACACACATCAAGCATTGTAAAATCCCGACTGTCATGATAAAGGCAATACACAATTACTGAAAAATTCGATCATCATTCTCAGCTTACACACACTCTTTCAGAATGTGATCATTATGATATCTACATAATTCCACAGGGTATGACAGTAAGAGAAAGCCCTTGGCAGAAAACATGCGAAAAGCAAGAATGTTATCGACATTGAGACACCTTTTCTAATGTGTACGATTAAGTTAACCACAACAGATCTGTATTCAGACGTATGCATTGGATCGGAGCATTCCCATCTTGCACACATATCGAAAATCGGAAGCCTGACTGCTTCCTGTGCAGAAGTGATGTGACTGCCTCTGCTGAATTAATTTAAATTTTGAAGGCTGACACGGGTGTCAGTTACAAAATTTCTTCAGCAAAACCGTCTAACTGTGCTTAGAAAGCCGTCAGACTGTAGATTGTGTAAAACAATATATGTTCAAATGGGGTAAATAGTCTTACATCATGTACAGATCTGGAAAAGGCATCTTTAATCTGATAAATCGACAGGAAAAATGCACTAGAAAAAGAGTTGAATTCAAATGCGTTATGTGGAGCAATATTTAATTATCACTCTCAAATTGGCACAGATTTTGGTCATGAAATGAATATGAACATCTAGCATAAAGAAAACAATCAACAAAATAAAAGACACACACAATTATCCTACACGAGTACGGATCAACATGGAATTTGATTGTTTTTCATTGACGGCACTTCAAGGCAATAATCATAAACTTGAGCAGGTAATCAAAACAGGAAACTCCCCCTTCAGTAAACGTATCACAGTGCCCTACAAGACACCAGACTGACGAATGCAGTGTTCTGGTGTTTAACAAAATGAAAGTACCGCAATGGCATTGACATAAAACGAACAACAGTTATTCCCAGACAAATAGGAATGCAAATAAGAAATCTATCTAAGCTAACCACTATTATACCGGTAGATCTACTTCCTCGCCCAAAGTATACACCTTTTTGTTTGTTTGTTTGCTTAACGCCCAGCCGACCACGAAGGGCCATATCAGGGCAAGTATACACCTACTGCTGTATTGAGTTATTTGGTTTAAACAGTGATCTCATGAATCATAAACCAAGAAAGGTATGCTATTAGAAAACACATTATGTTCCAAAAACATACCTTTCTTGTTGTTTTTATTCTGAGCTTTAGAACGTTGGCAGTCGATTTGTTTTTGGATTTCAGTGATCCTATGAATTTCGTTCAATAACGAAATGCAAACTTAGAGGAGTAAAGTAGCAGATGTACAGACAAGAGATCACAGTCAATGTCCATGGTACTCAACAAATGATCCGTACAAAGGCAGAGGCACGAAGTGTAAACCTTCAAAACATGGCTTCATGAAAAAAAGTAATGCTGTACTAAAAGGCAGCACAATGATTTAAGGAAGGAGATAATTGCTTTTCTGAGATGTTCTATCATCCACCCACGAAAAATCTAACAGTGTTAGAGCTACACATTACATATCTTGAAACCCGTTTCTTTTCCTGATTTGTTAAACGGAGAAGACCAAACAATGAACGTACGTATAAACCTATAACACCAATAAAAAAAATGTCTAACCGGGAAAGATTCTGTTTGCAATTTTGTTTAAAGAAAAAAAGCATTCTAAAAAACCCAACTGTCATGATAAAGGCAATACACAACTACTAAAAAATTGATCATCATTCTCAGCTTACACACACTCTTTAAGAAATTTGATCATAAGGCTCAAACAGTTAACGCATCAATCACGAATTCTCATTCATTCCTGGGAAGCAAAATGGAATTAAAAACTAAACAACCCGTTGGATAATGCTTTATCACAGTCTGCTTTACAACATTAACACTGCAGCTACTTTGTTTTTAGAATACAGATCAACTATAAACATTCTTATTTACAACATTACCGATGCAGATATTAATTTGAGAATGCAAACCAACTACAACAGTAATTAAGTAGGCAAAATGGTTCCTTATTAAAACAAAAAAAGGTTATAAGAAAACAGAATAGAGATCTTGTTTCCTCTCAGACCAACAAAACAGAGTTTCTTTTTCACATCGGGTAAAGATGCCCAATAAAACCAAAAATGTAAATGTTTGTATATATGAAGAAAAACATACAAGACATTTATTTTTTTAATATGCAAACAGACTTAGGTCAAAAGAACGACACACTCTGTTCAGTCACTGATGGATGTGTGTGAAGTTTGCTTACAGGCACTGTACAAAATACACCTCTACAAAGACGGAGTGCAGAAGTACAAAAACATGTCACGATTTTCTCTCTCCATTTATGGCACATGACATCAAGGCTCCCCCGTCGCGATATAACCTTCGTGGTTGAAAACGACGTTAAACACCAAATAAAGAAATCAAGGCTCCTAAACATGTAATAATGTAGATCTAACAATACAATTTACATACACAGCCCCAACATAACATTTTGACAAAAATAAAAGTTAATTAAAAAATAACTGTGTTTGCAATTTTAGTACACATCATAGCAAAACCATGACAAGAAAAGTAAATAATTTTGAAAACAAATATCAGTCGAAATCATGAACGCTACCAGAAAAAAGGACCCCAAAGTAGTATTTTTTTCTGAAGGCTCACGTGTTAAGTCAAATCATAATCACGATCACACAAAGTACTTTCACCAGGTTTTTGAACAACACAAAATAAATCTAGAAAAGTCATTCCGTAATCATTATCAGAATGAGTATCCGATAATACTAATGAGTAAATGATGGCTGTCAGAACTCGTGCGCTGCAACACCATTTAGTAAACGCTGGACATCTGATCTTGATCTGCGACATCACTCACACATCTTGTGGATTGCAATGGTTCGACATTTGCCATTCGTCAGCACTGGGATGTGCTTTCATCAACAGTTAGCTGAAAAAGAAGAAGTTTGCACGATGGTAGAATCCTTTATGTCATGCAATCATCCATTTATTTTGACATATTCCGATATTATTGTCATGGATGCTACGTTAAGTAATGTTATTAAACGTTACTTAATCTACAATATTGATAGAGAATATGACGTAAAACAGATAACTAAAGATCTAATTTAAAAGAATGTAAGTACTAGTTAAGAGGAAAAGTAAGAACCAAAAGAAAAGCAATGAGCCGACGGTAAAAAAGACAACAATTTCCTGACCAACAACTTCAAATCTTCATTTTAGTTGTATCCATTTGCAGACAACTACAATTAGAAATGAAATCGCACGCCAGAACAACAGGTTATCATTAAACACGTCACGGCCAATCCGGCCTCTCCCATCATGCAACAGAAAAAGGGGCGGGGCTTAGCAAAAATAGCACAACGCGTGGCACGCGATGTAAACACGAACAGGCCAGATGGAAGGAGAAAGTGGCTTTCTGTCTGTGCGAGCAGCATTTCTTCTTTTAACAGCTTCTTCAGAGTTTTTCACATTTCGTTTCTGAACATTTGTGATATCTTGCATATTGATTGCGTATCTTGTTTATATTTACAATACAATTGAAGTTTCAAAGAAATCAGTCACACAGAGAAAAACAGAATAACAATGTCAAGGCTGTAGATGTCAGGCTAGTCAAACGGACACAATGAAACTTAGTCTTGGTTGCTGTAACTCAGTCACCGCTTGTGGTACTTTCGCTGATATTGCAGAAAAAACAACACAGAATCAGCCAAAACCGCTAACAACAAACAAGTTTAGTACGTCACAACGTCAATGAACAGAATTCTCGAGTCAATTTTTGCATCAGACTCTGACTAAGTGAGTGGGGCAAGCGTCAAACACCACTAAAATGAGGAGGGAAATCTTGGCGCATTTTTTTGGCGGAATACTTGAACAAACCAATCATTTTCAAACTGACCAAGGACAAAAACAGGCTTGTGAACCGAATGGTGAGGGGGGGAGGGTACCTCGAAATGTGTGGGTGATGATTTCACAGCACCAGTCCATTGCTGCAGTCTTAATAGTAGAGTAGCTCCACCGACCACTGTCCCCTCCCCCCTCCCGTTCGTTCCCCTTTTCAACCCCCTTGGAATAAACTGCAGAAGGCCATTTGCATGTCCTGGATTCTTCCATTTGTGTTGCCATGGGCGACCCAAGATCCGAGTCCCGTTGTTTCCCATGTCCACTTAGAACAAACCGAGTTTAGATTTCCCCTTCCTGTTATCAAAGTAAACTTGGCCATCCTGTGAGGCACTGTCAGGGACAGTAATTATAGTTAGCGGGACCATGTAGACGAAGTCAACGGTGATGATCTGCGTAGTGTATACGCATACTTTGGGACAAGGTCTGTTATTCCACCCAGCGAGAGCCTCTAACACAATCAGTGTTGTCGACAGATGCAGGCGGGAAGACCTCAGTGTTTTTTCAGTTCGTGACACCGGGCCAGCGACATTTCGGGTGGACTAGTAACTTTTTTGAAATTATTCGCCCGGTTGGTGAGTTACAGTTTTAAGATTTGGCCATCCCTGTACGCTATTAATCAACTACAAAAGTATCTATAGAAGCACTGAGGAAGTTAACATAATGAAAGCATTGTTCATAAAAACTGTCGACAGAGAGAATATGGTAGGTTGTTACTGCGCACTAATCATCAACAAAAGCATTCAGGAGGATTGAAGAACCTAACATATTAACAAAAACGTTAATAAAAACTGTTAACTGAGAACATGGTAGGTTTTTACTACGAACTTATGATCTACAAAAGTACCTAGACGGGCCGAACAAGGTAATCATTAACACAAATGTTAACAAAAACCGTCAACAGAGAGCATGGTGGGTTCCTTCTATGCATGAATAATCTACTTGACACAACAAATAGAAAAGCCAAGGTAAATGACACAAGGACAGGAAGAGCAAAATACCACGGAGAAGAAGGGTTAACAATGTAACAACAACAACAACAACAACAACAACAACAACAACAACAACAACAACAACAACAAGAAATACAGCAACAAAAAGGAACCATAAAAAACACACACAAAAAACGCAATAGGGGACTCAACCCCCAAAAACACCTCATGGAAGTCCCAACCGGAAATTCATATTGTGATAGATTGAACTTAGTAGGAAAACAACAACAAAAACAACTTGACAAATGACAGTAAACAACTGAACACAGCAGAAACGAAAACATGCAATGTCAAAGACAATCAAAGAAACCACAGAATTCCAACTCATCACTCACAATTTGGTGAACGCACAAGAGAAGTGGGAAATTCTCCAGAAGTAGGCTCCAACATCTCAACACTTAACACCATGTCCATTGGGTTTGCCTTTCGCTTCTTCTTCTTCTTCAGCTTCGACACTGGAGTGTCCATGCTGTCAAAAGGCAAGGTTCAATGGAGGTAAGTTTTTGTTTGGTTGAGTCTGATTTGAAGACAAGTGTCTTGCTATTTTGTATATTTAACTTTGTTATATATTTAACTGTGATAAAGCCATAATAACTGTGATAGGCGCTTAGAACTATATTAGGATTTGCGCCATTTGAATACCCTTATTATTATCATTATTATTATTATAATGAATGAAATTAATACTGTGATATAATCTTACCATTTAATGGTTATATTGATCATCAAAGCAGTGTGACGTTATAACTGTAGAGAAGCCAGAATAAGGATTTAAGTTAGAAGTGGATGTACTGTTCTGATTTTTGCTTTAATATTGATCTTACCAATGGTACGTGTGTATGTTACTATTTACTGATGCGTTTTACGTGTTTATGTTAAGTCGTAATGCTTTAACAAATCTTTTAATACAAATGTTTAAATTTCGATAACAGGGAGGTATAGATAGATAAATGCATATATATATATTTCAAAGACAAATTCCCATCTTAATATACTCATTAAAATGAAAATAAAGTTCTTGTTTTTATTGATACTAAATGATTACTTACGTTTAAACATGTTTGTTCTGGGGTCAGAAGGTGTGATATATATATAAATAGCCATTATTAAAATTTCATGGTTTTTTTTAAGAAAGAGACAAGAGAAATAATAGTTTTACAAGTGTATTTATGCGTGTGTTTCAGAGATTACGTTAGTCAACATGCATAAGGGACTGAAAACCACGGCATACCTGTCTGTTCTTTGGGAGTCAACAGAAACAGACCCAGCCTCTTGCACCCCAGCAGTTAGACCTGCTGCTGTGCCTGAAAAAAGAGGTCCAGAACAAACTCATCAGTCCACGTGAAAATCCCATCCAATAACTGATTTATATAATAGATTCAAGAAAGTTTTACTAAACTGCAGACCTTACTTGTCAGAAGAGGAGAGAACATTGCAACTATTCACACACACACACACACACACACAAACACACAGACACACACACACAGACACACACACACATGCACGCACGCACAAACACACATACGCGCACGTACGCACACACACGCAAGCACAAACACTACTTCTCTCTCTCCCTCTCTCCCTTCCTGATCTGCCTCTGTTCCTTAATGGTCTCTCCCTTACTGTTTTCTCTGTTTCTCAGCCTCTCTCTCTCTCTCTCTCTCTCTCTCTCTCTCTCTCTCTCTCTCTCTCTCTCTCTCTCTCCCCCCCTCCCCTTCAACCATAGTATCTCTATTTCACACCTTCAACAATATTAAGACAACCCTACCTGTTGCAGCAGCAGTAGAAGGAGACACCACCTGTCTGAGCATGGTCTGCAGACTGTCCATGTCTCTCCTGTACGTCTCCATAAAGTCTTCCTGCTTCACGTGCAATTCTCGCAATTCCTCGTGCAACACCGAGACCTCGTTCTCAAACTTCTCCGCTGTCACCATTGTCCTCCCACCTCTGAAGGATCCTCCCGAGCCCCCTGGTCCACCTCCCGGCCTTCCTCCGCCCCCTCCTCCTCCACCACCGCCTCCTGTTGAGGACTGTTGAAGCGACAGACACATTGGTATGTTAGTATTAATATACTAGAAATTTAAAACAAGCTGTCAAATTATTGATTTAGAATATAGTAAACCTGGTAACTGTTGTTTATCTTAAAAAAAACCACAAACAACTTTGATAGTGTAATCATATTTACAAGATCGCTTACGACTAAAATTCTTTCTCCCATTGACCTTTCTGACTAATATGTAATTTCTTTCACTGTGTTAAAATGCAAAAATAGATCGGTATTAAAATGCATCGTCAACTTTTGTGTTCCATTTTTTGGGGGCACTGGATGTTACTTGGAACTGACGTGCGAACAGGCACGCAAGTACACGCAAGTACGGATGCACACACATCCATACTAACAGGTAAGACAAACTAACCTATGTCACTGATAAACATAATGCAGAATCAAATTATCTCTAGATCTGCCATTCTCTCTGAGTTAAGATGACGTTTTTGCCACTGTCCAGACAACAACAAAAAGAAAAAATGTTTAAACTGAATTCAAGAACTCTCGTTTGTGTCATTTTTACATTTAGTCAAGTTTTGACTAAATGTTTTAACGTAGGGGGGGAATCGAGACGAGGGTGTGGTGTATGTGTGTGTGTGCGTGTGTGTGTGTGTGTGTAGAGCGATTCAGACTAAACTACTGGGCCGATCTTAATGAAATTTGACATGAGAGTTCCTGGGTAAGATATCCCCGGACGTTTTTTCATTTTTTCCGATAAATACCTTTGATGACGTCATATCCGGCTTTTTGTAAAAGTTGAGGCGGCACTGTCACACCCTCATTTTTCAATTAAATTGATTGAAATTTTGGCCAAGCAATCTTCGACGAAGGCCGGGGTTTGGTATTGCATTTCAGCTTGGTGGCTTAAAAACTAATGAGTGAGTTTGGTCATTAAAAATCGGAAACTTGTAATTAAAATTATTTTTTTATTAAACGATCCAAAGACAATTTCATCTTATTCTTCGTCATTTTCTGATTCCAAAAACATATACATATGTTATATTTGGATTAAAAACAATCTCTGAAAATTAAAAATATTAAAATTATGATCAAAATTAAATTTCCGAAATCGATTTAAAAACTATTTCATCTTATTCCTTGTCGGTTCCTGATTCCAAAAACATATAGATATGATATGTTTGGATTAAAAACACGCTCAGAAAGTTAAAACGAAGAGAGGTACAGTAAAGCGTGCTATGAAGCACAGCGCAACCGCTGCCGCGCCAAACAGGCTCGTCACTTTCACTACTGCGATTTGCACTCGCGGCGGACTACGTTCAGTTTCATTCTGTGAGTTCCACAGCTTGACTAAATGTAGTAATTTCGCCTTACGCGACTTGTTGTTTGTTATGAAGTTGGGTTTTTTAGTTACATTTAGTCAGGTTTTGACTAAATGTTTTAACATAGAGGGGGAATCGAGACGAGGGTCGTGGTGTATGTGTGTGTGTGTGTATGTGTGTGTGTGTGTGTCTGTCTGTCTGTCTGTCTGTCTGTGCGTGTGTGTGTATAGAGCGATTCAGACCAAACTGCTGAACCGATCTTTATGAAATTTGACATGAGAGTTCCTGGGAATGATATCCCCGGATCTTTTTGTCTTTTTTTCGATAAATACCATTTTTTGGATAAACGTCCTTGATGACGTCATATCCGGCTTTTTGTAAAAGTTGAGGCGGCACTGTCACACCCTCATTTTTCAATCAAATTGATTGAAATTTTGGCCAAGCAATCTTTGACGAAGGCCGGACTTCGGTATTGCATTTCAGCTTGGTGGCTTAAAAATTCATTGATGACTTTGGTAATTAAAAATCTGAAAATTGTAAAAAAAAAATTTTTTTTTAAAACGATCCAAATTTATGTTCATCTTATTCTTCATCATTTTCTGATTACAAAAACATATAAATATATTGTATTTGGATTAAAAACAAGCTCTGAAAATTAAAAATATAAAAATTATGATCAAAATTAAATTTTTGAAATCAATTTAAAAACACTTTCATCTTATTCTTTGTCGGTTCCTGATTCCAAAAACATATAGATATGATATGTTTGGATTAAAAACACGCTCAGAAAGTTCAAACGAAGAGAGGTACAGAAAAGCGTGCTATCCTTCTCAGCGCAACTACTACCCCGCTCTTCTTGTCAATGTCACTGCCTTTGCCACGAGCGGTGGACTGACGATGCTACGAGTATACGGTCTTGCTGAAAAATTGCATTGCGTTCAGTTTCATTCTGTGAGTTCGACAGCTTGACTAAATGTTGTATTTTCGCCTTACGCGACTTGTTGATCTTTGCCCAACATTCTTTGATCTGCTGAATGTGAAAACACGTTTTTTCAAACGAGTACCTTGCAAGTTTATCATTGTATTATAAAAGTAAAGAAAAAAGCAGATACAGAAGGCTGGGAATACTGGCGTTAAGACAACCTAAGCTGCAATAAAATGAAAGTATTATTTCTGGTAGCTTTTTCTATGTTATTAAATTGAATTATTGTACAAATATATGTATTTTCTAGATGATTTAAACAAAGGGTACCATGCACGATTTTTTTCTAATGAACACAGCAATAAAAACTAAAGAAAATGGCGTCCACATGGTTTTACTACCAATACAAAACTATGAAGAATAAACAAATAACATTGTTGTGCTTTTATGAAGAATAAACATTAAAATTAAAGTTCACAAAATGTGGAGCAACACTATCTATTTTGTTAGTAAACTTTCTTGCACGCCTTTACTATCAGCCGAATACGATCCGCCCCCTACTTCTTTTCTCAGTTTGGCCTACACTCTATCCTTAATGTCACCCGTAAGGAACTGCCATCCTTTATCAGATACATTTCTTTTGACAATGCTCAAAATATGAGTGGGAGTGGAGGTTAAGAACTGCATGACCACTCATACTGGTCAATGTTAACATTTCCGTTGCCTACAAAACAGAAAATCTGGCAAGTACAACACAATTCTTCAAAAAGGTATGGGTAAAAGCAGATGTTTATACCCTGGGCTGGTCTCTCTCTCTCTTGTTTTGATATTTGTTGTATACCAGTTCCATTGGTGTAAGTAAAGGTTAAAAAAAAAGTGATTGAAAGGACTGAATTGGCAACTTGCAACTTAACTTCAACAGTGTGTATAACTGGGATGCTTATTCTGTGATTTTATTTAAATTGAATGTTTCTATATAAAAATGTTCATAATGTTTTAGTGTTGTGTTTCTTGGCATGATGCACTGCATTTTGCATGTTCGAGATATTAAAGTGTGCTTTTAATGTTGTTTAACTCATAATCAATTCCAAGCAACCAGTGAAAATTAACGAGTATTAGAAAAACAAACTATCTGTATGTCCTTTTTTTGTACTAATAAAGTGGTATTCTGTTAATTAATAAATGAATAAATGAATCACTCAATGAATCAATCCATCTGTGCCTGGACATTTAAGTTATCCACAAATGTCTAAGTGTGTTTATATCTACAAACAGGCCTTTGCTAAGATTAGGTAATGGAATTAATCAGAATAAGCTGTTATTTCAAGATAAAGAAAACCAGAATGATTAGCAAGGAAAAGGAAGAAAGATACATCTTCTTGGTTAATATTGCATGATCCGTACTAATGAATGTTCATGCTACAAAATGTCAACCTTTTTGTCCTCAGGACCCAGCTGAAAGACGAATGTTAAAATGTGTTAAATTCCATAGATAAACAACAAAGTAAGATATGATTCTGTTATGAGAGTGTGAGTAGGAAAGTGATAGAGAGATAGAAAGAGAAAAACACATAGACAGAGAGAGAGAGAGAGAGAGAGAGAGAGAGAGAGAGAGAGAGAGAGAGAGAGAGAGAGAGAGAGACAGAGACATAGACAGAGTCAGCGTGTCTGTGGTGATAAGTGTCCCTTTAATCAGTCAAAGTTTGGCATTCTGGTGACAATAAGACCACACCTGTTAAATACGTCGTTTGTTTGCAGTCGTAATCTATTTTATGTACTTACATAATACGAATTTTTCAATTCTCAAGCCAGTCACTTGTTTTTAGTATTGAACCGTTGCAAGTTTATCATCTTATACACAGCATTATAAAACAAAGGTAATATAAAGTTAAATAAATGGAAACAGTTCCAAAGAATGATACATTTGTAATGTGAATGCTTCGCATTTTCAGATAGAATATTCTGGATCTTTATACAAAAGAATCATACATGGGGAAAATGTTAGCCAGAACACAATGGAAGAATAAATGAGAGCTGTTACAGTCACACGATTTCTGAAATGAAAAACATACATCTACATCGTTTGACAAAATGATTTTCTTTACAATCAGTCTCGCCCTTTTGAGTGACTTTTCTTCCACTGAAAAACTATCGCAATTCTGTTAAGTAAGTTGACAACCAAATGCAATGAAAATCAGCTTTATTCTTACCAGGACACTGGCTGACGACGAATCACCAAACTGGTCCTTAAAGTGCTCTGTGAAGTCGTCCAGTTTATCCTGAAAAAGAAATACGAACAGTAAACTCAATTACATTTCATGTTAAATAACAAGCTTTTCAAACTCAAAATCCAATCCATGCACTCACACCCATGCAGCTCTACATCCCTACAGTCTAACCAAGTTGAAAATGGTTGTTTATCTCCCGTTAAGTCTATACTATACATAAGTTGATCCATTACATCCATACATCTATCTACATCTCCTCCACCCACCAGCTAGCATCTGCTGAAGGGACATTAAACTCCAAAAACCAACCAACCAACCAACCACCCACCAACTCTATCCAACTATCAATCTATTCATACAATCGAGCCTTTACCTTGACGTGGAAGGTGAAACTCTTCAAGTTCTCTTCTCTGCTATGTGTGATATCCCATTCAATAAAATAAATACCATTCCATCCTTCCCTCCCTTCCACTATCAACCCGCTCCTCCCTCCTTTCAGCCATCAAAATATTCTCCTTCACCTAAGTATGCACGGTGACCTTCTTCAAATCTAATTCCCCGTTCTGAGTGAGATCTCAATTAATGCAACTCGGCCCGTTCACTACACATCCGATCCCATCCAGTCCTATCCATCCATCCACCCATGACATTTCTCCTAACCTTTATATGGAAGGTGACCTTAAAATCTTCCCCACTCTGATTGAGATCTAAATTAATGCAAACTCGACCCATTCAACTTAACCAACATATCCTATTCATCCATCCACTCATCCAAGCATACAAAATGTATCCTCCTCATCTTAATCTGGAAGGTGACCTTCTTCAAATCTTCCCCGCTCTGAGTGAGATCTCATTCAATGCAAATTAATCGACCTATTCATTAACCAAAGCATCCGATCCCATTCAGTCCTATCCATCCATTCAACCATGAATAAAATATCCTCCTCACCTTAATCTGGAAGGTGACCTTCTTCAGGTCGGCTTCCCCGGTCTGTGTAAGATCGTCGTCGTAATAATCCTGGAGAGGCGAGCATGTGTCCTCAATGTAATCAAAGAATTTCTTCTTGCGTTTGGCAGAGATTCCTTCCCAGATGTTCAGAATGGTGATGGCTTTCTGCATAACTGAGTTTGCTTGAGCATTGTCGTAAACTCTGTGAGAGACATTGAGTGGATTAATGATGAGTGTTATAAAGATCGGGACTGCATTTCACAAACTATACTCTTCAAAAAAAGTTAAGGACCGGTCATGAAATGTTTACAATCTTTAAAATATTCGCCAAAAATCAAGGGTTTGACAATTTCATTGAAACGTCACTCTTTTCAAGGGTATATGTCACAAACTATATGAATGTTCAGGGCTTACTTTAGGAGAGAGTTCCTCCTTAGAAGTTCAACCTTTAAACAAACAAGAAGGGCAAAGCCCATACGACTTACATGCTTGACCTTGACCGTTACATGACCTTGACCTTCAGGGTCAAGGTCAAATAACTAAACCTAGCAATGACATCATACACTAAGAACTGCTTTACACATTTTTCCTACCAAAATACATGTGACCTTGACCCAAGGTCAAGGTCATCCAAGATCATGCAACACAAAGCTGTTAATTCAAGACATAGGAAGTACAATGGTGCTTATTGGCTCTTTCTACCATGAGATATGGTCACTTTTAGTGGTTCACTACCTTATTTTGGTCACATTTCATAAGGGTCAAAGTGACCTTGACCTTGATCATATGTGACCAAATGTGTCTCATGATGAAAGCATAACATGTGCCCCACATAATTTTTAAGTTTGAAACAGTTATCTTCCATAGTTCAGGGTCAAGGTCACTTCAAAATATGTATACAATCCAACTTTAAAGGACCCTTGCGACCTTGACCTTGAAGCAAGGTCAACCAAACTGGTGTCCAAAGATAGGGCTTACATTGCCCTGTATAGCATACATAGCTAAGGTTGCCATTCTCGATAACTTCAGAAAAAAATGCGAAAATGTGAAAAATGGTCGTTTTTAAGACAACAATTACGGCCCCTGTGACCTTGAACTTGAAGTGAGGTCAAGTTGCCGCACATGTTTTTTGAGATCTTGTAACCATACACCATCAGGCCACATCAGGTGTTGATAGACTTAATAGTGTCCAAGAAATATCCAACGTTAAAGTTTTCCGGACGGACGGACGGACGCCGGGACGGACGGACGGACGGACGGACGGACGACTCGGGTGAGTACATAGACTCACTTTTGCTTCGCATGTGAGTCAAAAATTGAGGTTTGTACCTTCCTTCTCCTGTGGATGAACATGTGCACAACCACAGATCTATATCCTGGTTTGTTTTTAGGCAGAATCAGATTTCTTTTTGGAAAATCAATTATGAATATCAACACTGGTGCAAATCGAACAATCAGGCAATTGATTTTTTGCATGTGTCCCAGCAGCTAGAAGCTTGTTTTCCATGTAAAACCCGTGTGAATCTATGGTGACTTACAAGTAGCTCACTTCTGGATCTGAGAGGGGGAGGGGGGAGACCAGTATCTTTAAATAACAGCCTAATTTCCAACCTTCCTACAGCGGTTTTTTTAAGCAAATGTATTGCATCTTTGGACGCATGTGCAAGATTATATCATCTGCAATGCAGCATCTGGAATAGGACACACTTTAAATCAGCGACAGTAGCAAAATCTACAGTAATCTATGACACCCACCTTTGGAATGTGTCGGACAGGAGAGCAATGAAGAGGTTCAGGCACAGTATGGAAGACAGGAGAAACCAGGCAGCAAGGATAATGTCTGTAAAAACGTCGTCAATCTTGCTCATGTTCTGAAACAAGGAGAAAAATATAATTACAGGAATTTCCAAAGACTTTGTGGGATAAATCATTCCCTTTCTCCAAGTCAATCAGTATTAAAATGAGGTCCTGATTTGGCCTGTATTGTCCGCTGGACCCAAAAAGCAACAGGAATCAAATCAAATCAATCAGTATTAATAAACAGGGATGGCCAAATCTCACAATTTTAACTTGCCAGCCGGGCGAGTAGCTTCAAGAAAGTCAATAGCCCGGCAGAAATGTCGCCTGCCCGGTAGATACCACAGTTGATCTGCAGTGTTTATATGGCTTTAAAACTCTATATTACAACCAAATTTGTCATTGGCCGGGCGAGTTGCCAGGCGGTTTCTACTAGCCCGGCGGATTTTTTACTCGCCCCTGGTGACAAGGCGGACGATTTGGCCAGCTCTGTTACACTTGAACATATGACACATATGCTTCGTCTGCACCTCAGTTAAACTCGTACATAGATCTCGCATTCATAGACATGAGCAAAATGGTTCTGTTATACACATACAAAGACTCAATTGTCAAACTCTGCACAACTAGGTGATCTTAAAGCCATATGTACTCGATGACTATACACGCTAATTGCTTTACCAACAGCTGGAGACATGCTAAATTAAGTTCCCTGCAAAATATTGTGGTCTAGGACCCCTTCAATGTTGAGATATGTTAATTTTCATTTTGATCTGGATCGTCCTATTTATAGATTTGCCAACAGAGGTAGCGTTGACGCAACGGAAATAACTCCGCGTCTTTGTTTACATCCAAAGTTTTTGAGACTCTAAAACAAGCTGTAATGCATGTATATGGTCCGCGCATGGCGACATATCGTCATTACATGGTCTTATGGTGCGTTTGACATCGATTATGGGCAAACTTTGTAAACACGGGAGCGCGTACATATGCCTTTAATAGTGTATTTATGTTCGATTATGCTTTATGATCGTGTGTTTGTAGAAATGCAATATGGTGCCAACACAAAAATGCCCATGTTCGTGTGAAATGAAAATGGACATTAAAGTTTTTTTAGTTTTTTTTATCTTATCTTATCTTAACAAAAATTGAGCACGAGAGAAGTTTGTTCACGCTATGCCTCTTATTGTCTAAGGTACCAGAAGAATTGTTCCACACATATGAAGTAAATGTGTGTGTGTATATTGTTTTTTTCCGCTTTTTTCCCTTTGCTAATTAATCTTGGAGTTAAAAGTCCTTGAGAAAACGTCTTTCAAAACACGCACATACATATATGTATATACGCCTGCCAAACGGTTATGTGACGTGTCTATTGTGTTGGCGAAGTGTCTTGTGCTTGTCACTTCTCGCTTTCAGCCCTCACCGCTGGCTAGCACCGTCTGTCCTTTTTAGGACAACGCGAAAAGAGAGCAGAATGCGTCAGTCTCTCCTGCCAGTATAATAACCTCTCCACAACAAGCCCTATGTAGTGCCTCCATCGCGGCGACAGGCGTAAACTGGGTACCGCAAGGACCCAGGCTAGACTACAAGGACTCGGAGGAGGTTGGCCCCTAGACGTGCGGCATGCAGGCCCACCGGTGTGTGGAAACGCCCTGCTGCCCACGAACCAACCCCCAGCTATGGGTCAAATAGCCGGGCAGGATAGGCTCGTCAACCCTGGCAGGCAGCTATCCTAAGAGAAGACCACTCTGAATTCAAAACGAGGGTAGAGGAGGCTCATCATCCATGGAAGGAAACTCGTCTAGGAGAAGGAAAACTCCGAAATGAAACCCACGCAGTCCCTCGAAGACGGAACGGCACTGGCCTTTTTTAGGCGGGGAGCAGACCGGGTGCCTACGCTACTTTCGACAAATGGTTGTGTCATCAACGAATATATATACAAATGGCTAAACAATCTCTTTTCTTAACATCATCTTTCTCTTTTTGTTGTTGTTGTCTGCTGTTGTAACTAATATTTTAACAGCTAAGCTTCATACGCATTTCATGTCAAAGACGAATAAAGACTTATTTTTTTACTGTTGTTGTCAAAGACACAAAACTCTCGCTTGTATCCGTTTCCTCGCAGAATAACACGTAAAGTCCCCCAACTCACATCGTAATCGTAGTCGTCAACGAGCGTGAGTCGGAGGAGACTGAAGATGAGCTGGCCGGGATACTGATAGCCGCTGACCACCACTTCTGTGCCATCAACCTGGCTTTTCTTGGTCCCTCCATACACCATCCAGAACACCGCCACTGTAAAAAGAAACCACACTTGAAAATGAAGCCGAGCTACAATTCTTATTAACTCATAACCATAAACCACCAATAACATGTTGCATTTGCTGAACATTCAAAATACAATCCATATCGGTTTTTGTTGTTGTTGCAGAACGGTGAGAATTTTGAGATTCGTTATTGTGATGATTCACACTGGCAAAAGATGGAGAGAGAGAGCTAGAGGAAGGGGAGAGAGAGAGAGAGAGAGAGAGAGAGAGAGAGAGAGAGAGAGAGAGAGAGAGAGAGAGAGAGAGAGAGCTAGAGGAAAGAGAGAGAGAGAGAGATAGAGAGAGAGAGATAGAGAGAGAGAGAGAGAGAGATCCACAGTTAAAGTACTCACTAAAGGGAAGGTAGAACTCCATGTACAAAAAGAGGAAGCGAGCGCAGTCCTTCATCATATGACCCAGCATCACAATGAATGGCCCTGCACAACACAATCAAATATTATTAGAAGTTAATAAATCACATCCTGGGCCAGGGTTGCTACACAAGAGGATTTTTTCTAAAATACAGTCTCACTCTCACTCCCGCTCCCCGCTCTCCCCCCAACCCCATCACAAAACCCCTGTGTCGGAACGTGAATATTGCATCTTATTCGTCTCACACACAAAAGTTAAAACAAATGTTTTTTTATGAACGTCCCTAAAAATGCCGATGTAGAAACAATGGTCGTTGCCTTTGTGGAAGCAATGGAAGCAGATGCACTTTAAAATTCACATTTATATCTATTCATCATTCCCTCAGAAACAAAATTATTTCCCAACACTATTTCCAAACAGTGAACCACATTTGACCACTGGCATGAAAATCCCCCTCTACATGCCCGTTTAAAGAAAACGTGCATATTCTAACCATATTTGTCTCCCTAAGAGAAACAGGCAGAGTATTCTGCAAAGGCACATGAGCAGGAGTTATTCAGCAGCCTCAACCAGATCAGCAATAATTGCAGAATCCAATGAACTATCTCAGTTATCCTACACACTGTGTTTGATCTTTCCGAGCAGAGCAAAGGCACAAGTGATTATCATCAGCCTCATCCAGATAATCCTCAATGACAGAATCCAAGGAACCATCTCTATTTCTCTACACACTGTATTTGGTCTTACCCAGCTGAGTAAAGGCACGGGCGTTTTTCATGAGTCGCAGCCAGAGCAGGATAATGGTGACGGCCATGAAACGGATGTGAGTTCGAGCCAGCGTTTCCGAGTGATGGGCGACATCGACGACGTGTGTGATGATGTCAACGAGCAGTAGGATGTAGCATGTCCAATCAAAAATATTCCTGTGGATAAGAAATATAAGATATTTTAAGTTATGTCTTACATGGTAACTGACATGACATAAACAAAAGTGTCCTGGCCTGACTGCGATAACATTAAGCAGGTTACCTGAAGTTAGTCCTGGTTGGTGAAATTAGTCACATGATGAACTAAAATGGTGATAAAAGACTTCATCTCAACCATGAGCAATACACTAGCAATATTCTTGAATACATTCAATAAATATTTTGCACAGCGTAATAATGAGCATCCCATAATTCATTGCTTCTATATTAGGCAAAACAGACATATTGGTGTTCCCGTAGTTCAAGATTAAGTTGAAGCAGCTATAAAATCGGTTGTTGAACTACTGATTTAGTACGTGAGTCATTAAGGCTTTGCCTCATATCGTTTGGTACACTGACTCACCACATGTCATTGAAGTATTTTGGACTGAGGCCGTCCAGGTTATCCAGCTCGGTCTTCAGGTAGTCTTCTTCTTCTGGCCAGCGGGGATGGCAGAACCGCATGTCCTCTTGTATGGCTTTTTCGCGCCAGTCCTCCCATTGCTGTGCACAGTTAAACAAACCTGTATAATCTAACAATTTATTTTAGCTTATACAATCATGCTCATTCACACATTCAACCGCACACATACACAGATCTTAAAAATCATGACTTGTCAATGTGACAGGGAGACTACCGTCGCCCTTCACAGCAGGCTCTGCAGAGTTGTTGTCCTTTGAGTGCGAGCTATTTATAGCTCGCCGGTTAGACACCTGTGGGTTGTAGAGTTCTGTTTGTGATGGGGTCTGGTGGCTTCTCTCTCTCTGTATGTTCTTGGTTTTCTTAGCACAACCAAAACAGTTTTATAGGGCTGAGAAATTAGCTCTAAAATTCTCAATCCTCCAAAGGTGATTGTTGTGTTTCGGCGCACGGTTACATCAAGAAAAACAAAGGACAGAAATAAATAAAAGAGCGGGAATTCACCTTGTGGCTTCGCTTGGACCTCACAAACTCCATGACTTCTTCTATTATTTGCCAGGCAGTGGCCCCCACGGCAATGACCTGAAAATAAGAGGGTTGGAACATAATGTTATGTAATGGTTCGCCCGGGTGACTAAAGCTAGGATCCTTCTATCCTAGAAGCTAAACAGCATTAGGGCCACATATGCTTAGATTTGATTTTGTGCATGGGTTCATGCGGGTGTGCTTACTTTTGCACGTGTGTGTGTGTGCGCGTTTGTGTGCGTTTGTGTGTGTGTGCGCGCGTGTATGTGTGTGTACGTGTGTGTGTGTACGTGTGTGTGATGTTCAAACACACATATTCTAACAGTTTTTGTATCTCGGTCGATGTCTTCACAATTAAACGCGCAGACATTCATATGTCCGTATGTCACTTTACATCTTTGTTATAATTATTTTCAAAGATCCTGAGTATCCTTTTTGTATGAACAGAGTATTTGCTATCGGAAAATGTGTGCAGGGGATCAGCATACCCAGAGAAGCATCCTGTACCAGTCATCAGGGAAGCTGTACGAGTGACGCTGGTCGTATTCCACCAGAATGCCAATCAGTGTCCACACCAAGATGTACAGAAAGTTGATTCCAAGGTTCCAAAGGGCCCAGAACCTAGGGTAATAAGTATTGTTCAGAAATATTCATCAGCAGTACACAAAGGTCACTCTCTTATTGAACAAATTTAAGAAAAAGAATTAAGGTAAAGAGCCGAAGTTTTCAAGACAATTAGCTGAGAGTCATACACAGACATAATGATTATTCAAGGGGCAAATTCTTTCTGAAAAACACAAGAGGAACAGACACCAAAAGTACTAACTGTCAAAAATAAAAGAATTTAACTGAGACTTATGCACAAAAATATAAATATACAAAAGTATTGAACTTATTCTCAGTCAGTGTTTAGTCGGTTCTTATTTACTGGTTATAAATAGTCCTAGACTATAAATGGGCTTGAGATTTCATAGGACAACTTCGTATTTGCAGACCTGTTTACCCCAAAAACTTGACAAGAGTAAAGGTCAAGCCAAAAATAGTAATCTCATGACCAAATAGTAACCCAGGAGTTACAAATGCCAACATTAGCAATATAAATCTACGTTGAAGCACGTTTGGAAATCGTAATCCGGATTCAAACGGAGTATTTTTTTCCAAAATCCTACATAAAATTGTAATAAATTACTCCAAAATAGTAAGAATAAACAGGTCTGTGTTTGGTGAACTCAGAACTAAAGATTCGATACAATATAATCAGGCTAAATGTTTTGAAAGGAAATCAAATATAAAGTTAAAATATGAAGTTATTTTCATGCTCTAAGCTTAAGATGCCAAAAGATTAGTTAAAATCACTCGATTGGTATATATATACAATTTCGACTTCGGTTAGTACATGTACTATACGTTTAGTTCTCCTACTCCTAATTGAATGTAAATGACGAATGCAGTATTGTTAATGTTGTTATTGTTACTACTGCTACTACCTAACTGTCACCTTAAAATGTAAAAAAAAAAAAAAGAAGTAATATTGATGTCAACAACACTCTTTTTAAAGAGTGGTCCTTAATTGAGCCCGAAGCCGACTTCGCGAAGTCTTTTTTTGTACCGAAAACTCACTGCTAAAGCTCTGTGCGGCCAGCTTCGCGAAGTCGACTTCGCCCAGTTAACCCCTTCACTGCCCACCCCGTATGCAATACGTGGTCATTTTCTGTTTATCGTACGCCCATAACCGTATCTCATACGTGGGATTTGTGTCAACAACATTTCAGGACATTTCTGAAAACTAAATGGGAGGTAACCACTGTCCAAGTACTTGTAGGGGTTCTAAACAGAGTTCTTTCCCATAGACCATTCGGATAAGTTACTACCACTGTGGCAGTGAAGGGGTTAAGGACAGGCTTTACTGTGGACTCTTAAAAACAAAGCCCAAGAAGGTGGACCTGGTGCCATAACTTTGATGTGCAATTTTAGCATAACCAGTCCTGTCCCACTTTAAAAAAACAACTTATGTCAACTACAAATTACACGCGTCTGTTTGAGTTTTTCTCCCTTTAAATGTGCTTTGAAAGATTTTAATCAATAACAACGATAACAGATTTGGGCTGAAGTGATATTCAGACTTAATGCCTTTTCTATTTATTTATTTATTTGGTGTTTAACGTCGTTTTCAACCACGAAGGTTATATCGCGACGAATGCCTTTTCTGCAGAACAAGAAGAGATATAAGTTTACTTTAACAAACAAAATAGTCGCTTTCACAAAGTGTCAGACAAATAAAAAAAATAAAAGCTAGGGGTAAGTAATCAGACTGTGCTGAAGTGAGTGAACGATTATCATATCTGTAAATAGTTCTTATAAACTCATCAACCTTGTTATGGGGAAATTTATGTTACATTCTTTTTGTCTTAGAGCACACCATTTTAAGAGACAGTGCAACGTCTATTTACTTGTTATACATTGTCTATACAAAAAAACTAGTTAGAACAAGTCAAAACTAAAAAGAAGAAATTGAGCAAATGAGAAAACTTTGAAATAAAGATATTGAAAACCACAGGAGACAGTTGAAACAAACAAACAACAGAAACGACTTCAGAAAAAAAGCAACATAATAAAACACAAAACAAAACATACAAGAACATTTATTTGCATGCATGATAAGAGAAATCAGGAATTGATAATTGATAAATAAATAAATAAATAAATGAACACATACACAAAAGATTGATAAGATGAATTAAAAACAAGTCGCGTAAGGCGAAAATACAATATTTAGTCAAGTAGCTGCCATTTTTCAGCAAGACCGTATACTCGTAGCATCGTCAGTCCACCGCTCATGGGAAAGGCAGTGAAATTGACAAGAAGAGCGGGGTAGTAGTTGCGCTAAGAAGGATAGCACGCTTTTCTGTACCTCTCTTTGTTTTAACTTTCTGAGCGTGTTTTTAATCCAAACATATCATATCTATATGTTTTTGGAATCAGGAACCGACAAGGAATAAGATGAAAGTATTTTTAAATTGATTTGGACAATTTAATTTTGATAATAATTTTTATATATTTAATTTTCAGAGCTTGTTTTTAATCCGAATATAACATATTTATATGTTTTTGGAATCAGCAAATGATGGAGAATAAGATAAACGTAAATTTGGATCGTTTTATAAATTTTTATTTTTTTTTACAATTTTCAGATTTTTAATGACCAAAGTCATAAATTAATTTTTAAGCCACCAAGCTGAAATGCAATACCGAACCCCGGGCTTCGTCGAAGAATACTTGACCAAAATTTGAACCAATTTGGTTGAAAAATGAGGGCGTGACAGTGCCGCCTCAACTTTCACGAAAAGCCGGATATGACGTCATCAAAGACATTTATCAAAAAAATGAAAAAAACGTATGGGGATTTCATACCCAGGAACTCTCATGTCAAATTTCATAAAGATCGGTCCAGTAGTTTAGTCTGAATCGCTCTACACACACACACACACACACAGACACACAGACACACACACACACGCACATACACCACGACCCTCGTTTCGATTCCCCTCGATGTTAAAATATTTAGTCAAAACTTGACTAAATATAAAAAAAGACGAATGAAAAGATGAATAACTAAATCAATCAATTAACAAATAAATGAATATATTATACAAAGGTGAATTGCAAAACAAATGGAGTCGCAAAAACAGAAATAGATAAAAAAAAAAATAAAAAAATTAAAGGACAAAAACATGGAATAAAAGGAATTTTCCTTGATAAAGAACAAATTCAGTCACTTTCATCAATCGTAACAGTATAACCAAACCAGTTTACCAAAATATCTGCCTGATTCAGCTATTTACTTTTTTCTGTAAACATAAATCTGGTTGTCCGAGCCCAAATTGTTAAATAAGAATCTATTGAGATTAATTTATTTTGTCCTCTAACGCCCATTGATAAAAAGACACACACACAAGCAAGGACTTTAGTAATGCATTTCTTTTTCTGTTCTGCTGCCCTCTTCAAATCTCCTTTGACCCCCCCCCCCCCCCCACCATCCTCTTAAGACCAATCTATAGCCGTTTCATATTTTCTGTTCAAATGATCAATGAATGTAACTGCCGTACATCTTAAAATTCCTCCTCATTTGAGACCTGATATTCTCAGATTTTCGGTGGACGTAGATAGGAATTTTCCCACAAAGAAAAATAAAGAAAGAAAAAAGAGGATTTTTAAAATTTTTATGTACAAGCTTTTTTATCATCTTACAAGGAAATTAAACTTGTTTGCAACAGTGTGCTGAAAAGATAGCAAACTGACCTGCCAAACGCTATCCACATTTCATGCTGTAGGCGTCTCATTGTAGGGTGCAAGAGCAGGTCATACTGCTTAAAGGTTACGGCAACGCCCAGCTGTTAAAGAGCACACAGATTTACTCTTACATCATGCTGTTAGGTTAGAATGATGGTAGATACTTGAACCTGTTAGAGAGCACATATATTTAGAATTCACATCATGATGTTTGACATGGTAGATGCACAATTCTTTGTCAATTAATTGTTTTTTTTACCAAAACAAGTTTTTTCTCTCTCTTTTCTTTTATCTTTAGATTTTTTATACCTTCGTTTTCTTTGAAGGCAATGATGGACGTGGTTCTATGTTTTAACTGTTCAACTGCCACTTTTATGCCCGACATACTTTTTTTTGAAAGTTTTGAGGCAACAAATTGATACCGCAGAGCACACACAAATCTACCAAAGAATTGTGCATCACTTGAGAGTTATTTTCTTTGCCGTCGAACCACTGTGTAGGAGTATGAACACCTATGTTCGCATCAGGTGGAAACAGAACTACTCATGTCAACACCATAAAACAGAAGGGAGAAATACAATATCAACACTGAACACTGGACACATTATGCAAGCACATTTTAACTCCAGTAACCTAATTTTTATGTGCAGCATACGCTTCAAACGGCAGATATTTGGAAGTCTTTTCTTGTCGATTCGTTTCATACCCTTTTTTTCACCAAAGCAAAAACATCTCGACAAACTCTCGATGACTCCCTAGTATTCTTTTGATTTCAAAATACTCGAGTACATTATAATTTTGGGTTCTCTATGCTGTACACATTTTACTAATACGCTACTTTCAAGCAAAGCTTACGGCATGTACATACTATACTGCATTAATTTGAGACAAAGATTTATTCAAAAGTTAAATCTATGATTAAAAGCAATGAGACAACGGCAAATGTAATAAAATGATAATACGCCGACAATCTTGACATTTTACTAGCATACTCAGCATGCCATATGTAGCTTAAAGTCTTCAAAAACAAGACTTTGTACCACAAAATTGTTTGTTTGAATCTAACAATTCCCTCGTAGTTTTAACAGCGTCTCCATACCACCAAAAATAGAACTGCTTAAACTTCTCTACTGTGCTTCTCTCTTGGTGTCATTCAAAGAGGGATTTCTATTTGGAGGAAAACAAAGGAAATTCAATGTTTCAATCCTATTTAAACTCTTAACCCAGGGTGATATTGATACAATAGATTAGAAGATGCACACACTTGCTTTAATGGAATTTATAACTGATTAATGCAATCAGTGCTAAAATGTTTACATAAAAGGTTCCACTCGTGCAAATCGTACTTTTGTCAACAGTAGTATATGAAATGCTCAAAGACACGTTACAATGAAAGGTTCTAATGGTGCAAATTAGGATGTTGTCAAAGGTAGTTTTCAGTAGTAGTTATCCAATGTTGTTAGACTGATTAATAACTACAGAGGCAGTTACACAGAATAAACAATAATCGGACACCAAACCAACTGTCCATGCACCGGAGGACGTGTTAAAACTGCATTTTCTTTGGTATTACCTCCCAAACATGTTCCATTGAACGTCAAGCAATCGTGTCATTGTCTCATTCATGAGAATGTCAAACTGACGAAACTGCACTGCCACTTGATGCTAGACACAGAAAATGTCCAGACATGCCATTATTCAGGGACATTTATCATCGAGGACTGTTCTTTAACGAGACGATCACACATATAATTGGGTGTACATGTGTGACATTTTTTGCTGGAAGTGAACAATACAATGTATATCACAAGCCAACGCAACGACCAAACAATATTCTTCTGCGTTCGTAGGCTGCAACTCCCACCTGCACCTGTGCCGCTGTGGGCAGGAGTGGGGTTTTAAGTGTCCAGCCGTTTTCCCCCGCCAGTTTGGAAGTGTTTCTGGACCCCACCAAACTCCAACATAAATGACAGGGTCTTTTCCGTGTGTACTTAGCATTGCGCTTGCTTGTACCAAAGAAAGGGCATAGGGCACTAGTAGGTCTGCTTATAAATAAATTGACCTTGACGACCGGACTAATCTCAACCCTATACCACCAGGCTCAGCTTGAACATGGAAGGCCAAAGTCTTTGCAAGTAGGCTATTGTGCCCCTATACCAACAACCACAACCACAACCACAACCACAACCACAACCACAACCACAACTACAACAACAATGGTGTTTGTGCCTGTGATGATATAAAATGTAAAAGGTCCAAATCGCCCGTTGGCCAAATAAATTAAGGTATAGATTATACTGAATCTTTGAGTTGCAAAGAAGTGTGCATGCAAATGGTTAACATTGTTGAAAATCCCAAAGTGAACGTGTCTACTTTAAACCACACGTGGGCAACAGTTCTGGCAAAACACATAATAAAGAAGTTCTGCCATTCTTTGTGCGTGAATATCTTTAAATCTGCGAAAAGGATGCGAACCACTAAAATGGCCAAAATATTATGAAACGGAAAACTTACTCCTTGAAAGAATTAAAGAATAATGCAAAGTTGTCTCTTTCGTTGGTGAATGAAAACGTATTCTAACGCATTCATTGTTGAGGAAAACAAAAAAATGAATGCCAAAAATGCACAGAGCATTGATCTGTCCTCTAAACCAGAGGAAAGAAACCGAAAAGTGCTCTTACGCAGAAAAAAACCCTTAAATATGCACTTTGGTCATAGACGGGCGCAGTGGCCTAGTGAATAAGACATGGGCCTCCTAATCGTAAGGTCGTGAGTTCGAATCCCGGCCGCGGCCGCCTGGTGGGTTAAGGGTGGAGATTTTTTCGATCTCCAAGGTCAACTAATGTGCAGACCTGCTATTGCCTTATCCTCCTTCGCGTGTACACACAAGCACAAGACCAAGTGCGCACGGAAAAGATCCTGTAATCCATGTCAGAGTTCGGTGGGTTATAGAAACACGAAAATACCCAACATGCGTCCCCCGAAAGCGGTGTATGGCTGCCTCAATGGCGGGGTAAAAACGGTCATACACGCGTAAAAGCCGTGGGAGTTTCCGCCCAAACTTTGGTCATAAAAAACATCATTTGGACCACACAATGCCAGCATGAGAATATACATGTGTACTTCCCCAAAAGTGTAAACGCGTTGCATATATACGTCAATACGCACCTGTGACCTGTGTACAAAGGTTTCATGATAATGTGCAGTCATGCATAAATGGCACACTAATTGTTAATAAGTCCACAATAAAGTACTCACTGGAGTCTGACTTCTGCCCGTTGGATCCAGTTCTGAAAATAAACAAACATATTTTAAGTAAGCCTTACTGAATATTTAACTGAAATTTTGATCTTCGATAAACAAACAAATGAACAAACATAACTGCTCATGTTTTTTCTCTAACAAACAAGAAACAAACAAGAAGAGCAAAAGCTCATACGACTCACGTTTTCCATATATAGGTAATATGAATCAGACACACATTATCTGCTGCTGATGCTCCAAACACATTCAAGAAAGTTATCATTTAAATGTAATGGATCCAAACTCGATCCTCTTGCGACCTTACAATTTTACCAGGATAAACCAGACTTATGTCTAATTGTCATCAAACCCTGAAAGTCTGTGAAGTTTCAAAGATCTAGCATCAAAATCAAAGAAAGTGATTGTTGTTCAATATCTTACCCAAACGTAACCCCACTGTGATCTTGAAATTTGTCAAGGGTCAACAACATTTGAGTCACACCTGGAGGTCATTAAACCCTTGAAGTGTGCAACATTTCAAAGCTGTAGCTTCAAAAACATTCAAGTAATCGATAATTTTTCTTTCTGTGACCAAATCACAAAATGTTATGTGGGTAAAACGGACTGTGGTTATAAGCTTGGAAGTCATCAAACCCTAAGGCGTGTAAAGTTTCAAAGCTCTAGCTTCAAAAACATCTGCAAAAAAATCAACATTGAGTTTTTTTTTATGGCGGGCCAGCAAGCCTTTCGTCCATACAGAGGAACATTGCTCGCTACTAATGCTCACTGATAACTCAGGTGAGCCCAAAACCAAACAAGCAAGCAACCACACAACCAAACAAACACACATCTACACCTACTTCTGTCCTGGACGAGCAAGTTGAGGTAGAAGTACTGCTTGCGGTTGTGACGGTCGATGGAACGAAACTGGTTCAGAGCCTCGGTTGCCTGCAAACAGGTTCAATCAAGAATTGGTTTAAACAAGTTTATTCAATAAATTCCATTGGTACTATTACCGCATATATGAAATAAGAAACATGGAGCACAACAAGCTAGGCTTATAAGCGTACTCTTAAAAGCAAATGAAATTTGGCGGACGATTTTAATATAACAAATTTGAAATAATGTCAAAATAATAATGGTAAATTATGGTAGACAAACATGTAACAAAAAACAAAAGAAAAAAAAACCAATGCTAAACTAACAACAGTTCTCACACGCGCTTGCACACTCACTCGCACACACACGCATACAATGACTTCCACATGGTTGAAAATAGAATACTACCAGAACAAGGAAATGTAAACAGTACTGCACATGGTCGTTTCGAGCATGGATGGGATAAATGCATTCATTATTCAAAACGTTTGCTTAATAAGATAAACCTGAATAACTGGTCAAATATCAATGCATTTTCGCTGTCTGACTTGTCTCTATCAAGAATTGAGCATACGCATTTAAACAATTTACAGGTAGGTACTCAATGTACATTATCACATATCTTCCACACGAATGTTAACCGTATTTCCAACATGCATCGCTATTTACATTAACAACTGAGTAAACTCGACTTTACGAAAAGTATCTGTTACAATTTTTCCCCACGGAAACGCAAACATTGTAACAAAGTAATGTCACTGCCTGGTTGTAAAGAAGGCTCAAAGGCACCACAGAACCAAACACAGTTACTAAGTGACTACGACGGGAATTTGTTCCATAAAACGTTCATGTATTCTCAATCCCTTTTTGCGTGTTTCCCCTCCATTTTCTTTCAAACCTTGTTCGTTCCGTGTTGCGTCTGCTTTTTGTTGTCTTTTGTGTTCTTGTTTTTCCTGATGAAGCTTCCATAAGCGAAAATTCGTACCGTCTTGTCTCGTTCTTGTATCGGTGAGTACAGTATTCCTTTGTTTTTTAACTTTGTTCATCTTACCACAGTCACTTCGTTGTTTAGATTTGTTTTTATTCTCAATATGTTTTCATTATAAACGAAACTGATAAGGTTAGGCTGGAGTTGAGTGTGACTGACCACAGGCGCCATTTTGGTAATCATCCACGTGATGGCCTTCTGACCCTGGTAGTCGCTCACACCAATGGGGGCGTGCAGTTCCAGTAGAAGACGTGCGGTCTCACTACGATCTGAAACACACAAAACACCCCACCTGTCTTGAATAAATGAAAACAGAGACAGAGAAAAAAACACCTCATATAGACGCTTGTACATATTTGTCTTAGAATCCCTACATCACGATTTCATCACAAACAAAGATTTAAAAAAATAAATAGAAGAAATAACATACAAAAATTGGAAAAATCATACATGTTAATTTATTGTTAAAACAAGGCCAATCATATAGAAAACAACATATCTTAAAGGTGCTTCCAAAATCCTTGAAACGTTGAAAATTTTCGCACAGTTGTTTGGGACGTCTGGCACTGGCTACCGCAGATGCAGAAATGGCAGAGAGACTGATCTTGGGCCGGCTGGCCAATGGGAAGACGGCATTCCGCTCATTAGTTATGCATATGACCTGTGCTCTGGCACCGTCTATACACCACAATCTCGCTTCTCTTCACACCCAAAAATATCATTTATATGTTTTTGGAATCAGGAAATGATTTCTTAAATCAAAATCGTAGTACTAATTAACCTTTTTTCGTTAGTTGTGATCACATTTTAAGAGTAAACATGACATATGTAAATATTTTTAGATTCAAAATTTGATGAAGAATACGATGCAATCAATTTTAAATCTGTTTGCAAAAAATCGATTTTAATGACATCTTTAATGAGCAAACTCAACACTTAATGTGTAAGCCTCCAAGCTGAAATGCAATACCAAAGTCCGGGCTTCGTCGAAGATTACTTGACCAAAATTTCAACCAATTTGGTTGAAAAATGAGAGCGTGACAGTGCCGCCTCAACTTTCACAAAAAGCCGGATATGACATCATCAGACATTTATCCAAAAAATGAAAAATACGTCTACAGATATTATACTCATAAACTCTCATGAATGTAAAGTTTCATGAAGATCAGCCTGGTAGTTTCTCTGAATCGCTCTACACACACACACACACACACACACACACACACACACACACACACACACACACACACACACACACACACACACACACACACACACACACACACACACACACACACACACACACACACACACACCAATTAGGACTTCCGAAAATAAGCAACTGCTTCCTAATTTGGTAGTGACGTGTCTGCACCTTTCGAGATTCTGATACTTTGTTTTGACGAATCTCAACTTTAGCGTATCACCAGATCCTCCGAGAATCGTCTCTCCATAGGTTAATGTTTCCTGATTAAGTTAGTGTATGGATACAACCGCTATCAAACAGGTAAGAAGATGAAGAATTGTATGGATGACCACATACCTCCAAAGTCCAAGAGCAGGTACACCATTTCGGGGGAGTCCACAGCAGCGGCAACATGAAGGGCAGTGCGTCCGTAGTCGTCTGCCTTGTTGATGTCAATGCCGCGTTCCAGCAGCCATCTTGCAACGTCAACATGCCATGCACGTGCGGCCTAGAAACATGAAAGTTTGATGAGTTGTAATTTTTTAATTTTTGTTTTAATGATGGTGTGTTCACTCTGTTGCTTGTAAACTATTGAACTTACAAACAAGGGTTAGATACACATTTTTGGGGGCCGTACACTCTCGTTCACTAAAGAATGTTGGATATGTTAAGCCCTTTTTAACCTCGACCAGTCATTCCACGAGCTCTTGCTTAATAAAAAGCAGAAAGAAAATGTAATGACCCGTATTCTAAAATTGAGCTCGTCCATTCTGTACCCATAAACGTGTCCAACATATGAACAAACAAAGGCATTGGGGTGTGTCAAAACAATAGACTTCAGCCCCCCAGAAATCGTGTGAAAAAACCCTGTGAATTTAGCGTTGACAGTTCTTTACTGTCGGCTTAGATCTACGACGTAGTACACAGAACTCGTCACACAAGCTCACTGGATCCAAAACGACCAGTTTCATAGATGCTCCTCTTAAGATTTTATACCAACCACGTGCATTACACAGGAATATATTTTGGTTTGAGTTCATTCAATACGTAGTACATTCAGACATAACAACCAAACAGAGTGCTAACAGACTGTTCACCAACAAACTCACCTCATGCAGAAGGGTCTGCCCATATTTGTCAGAGGAGTTGATGTCCGCTCCATTTTTAAGCAAGTTTTCCACGAAGTGCAGGTTGATCTTGGCGGCCTCGTGAGGCTCGTCCGCCATCTTGGAGAAGTGAGTGAGAAGGGTGCGGTTGCTTTCGATGATCATGGAGATGTCGAGCCTACCACTGCTTTTTTTACGCACCATTTCAGGCGTGACAAAATCCTGGTGGATCCCGTCCAACCCAATCCCGCTCATCTTCGGACTGTCGTCATCCTCGTCACCCAGCAAGCCGGCTGACAGGGCAAAGGGGAGGATCGAGAGAGTGTTAGCAGCTGTGGTGGTGTTTGGTAAAACAGTGGAGCGTTTAATCTATGCAATTCACTCATAGCCTTGGATAAAAGGGGAGAGAATGTGTATCTAGTTTTGTTCTTTGGTGAAAATAAAACAAGCTTATGTTCTTGGGTTAAGGGGGAGAGAATGTGTGTCTAGTTTTGTTCTTTGGTAAAAATGAATCAAGCTTATGTTCTTGGGTAAAGGGGAGAGAATGTGTATCTAGTTTTGTTCTTAGGTAAAAATGAATCAAGCTTAAGTTCTTGGGTAAAGGGGGAGAGAATATGTGCCTAGTTTTGTTCTTTGGTGAAAATGAATCAAGCTTATATTCTTGGATAAGGGGGAGAGAATGTGTATCTAGTTTTGTTCTTTGGTAAAAATGAATCAAGCTTATGTTCTTGGGTAAAGGGGGAGAGAATATGTGTCTAGTTTTGTTCTTAGGTAAAAATGAATCAAGCTTATGTTCTTGGGTAAAGGGGGAGAGAATATGTGCCTAGTTTTGTTCTTTGGTGAAAATGAATCAAGTTTATGTTCTTGGGTAAAGGGGGAGAGAATATGTATCAAGTTTTGTTCTTAGGTAAAAATGAATCAAGCTTATGTTCTTGGGTAAAGGGGGAGAGAATATGTGTCTAGTTTTGTTCTTAGGTAAAAATGAATCAAGCTTATGTTCTTGGGTAAAGGGGGAGAGAATATGTGTCTAGTTTTGTTCTTAGGTAAAAATGAATCAAGCTTATGTTCTTGGGTAAAGGGGGAGAGAATATGTGTCTAGTTTTGTTCTTAGGTAAAAATGAATCAAGCTTATGTTCTTGGGTAAAGGGGGAGAGAATATGTATCAAGTTTTGTTCTTAGGTGATCAAGCTTATGTTCTTGGGTAAAGGGGGAGAGAATATGTATCAAGTTTTGTTCTTAGGTAAAAATGAATCAAGCTTATGTTCTTGGGTAAAGGGGGAGAGAATATGTGTCTAGTTTTGTTCTTTGGTGAAAATGAATCAAGCTTATGTTCTTGGGTAAAGGAGGAGAGAATATGTGTCTAGTTTTGTTCTTTGGTGAAAATGAATCAAGCTTATGTTCTTGGGTAAAGGGGAGAGAATGTGTATCTAGTTTTGTTCTTTGGTGAAAATGAATCAAGCTTATGTTCTTGGGTAAAGGAGGAGAGAATATGTGTCTAGTTTTGTTCTTTGGTGAAAATGAATCAAGCTTATGTTCTTGGGTAAAGGGGGAGAGAATGTGTTTATAGTTTTGTATGTTGGTGACGATGAATCGAGCTTCTGCTCAATGCGATTTACTCATATCATTGACTATTTTGTTCATTCGTGAAAATAATTCGAGCTTCCTATTCTATGTAATTCAAGGGGGAGAGATTGTGTATCTAGTTTTGTTCTTTGGTGAACATGAATCGAGCTTCTGTTCTATGCAATTTACTCATATCATTTGGTAAAGGGGGAGAGAATGTGTGACTATTTCTCTTGTTTGTTAAAATAATTTGAGCTTTTATTCTAATTCATTCACTCATAGCCTTGGGTAAAGGGAGAGAGATTATGTATCCAGTTTTGTTTTTTGGTAAAAAATAATTCGAGCTTCTGTTCTGTGCAATTCACTCATAAACTTGGGTAAAGGAGGAGAGAATGTGTATCTAGTTTTGATCTTTGGTAAAAGAATGGAGTGTTTATTTATTCTATGCATTTAACTCAAACCCTTGGGTAAAGGGAGAGAGAATGTGTTACAATTTCGTTCATTGGTGAAAATAATGCGAGCTGTTATTCTATGCAATTCACTCATAGCCTTGGGTAAAGTGGGAGAGTATGTGTATGTAGTTTTGTTCTTTGGTATGATCTCTAAACCCAAGTTTCTCATTGCCCCTTAGAGTACCTGAAAAGCTTGGCATAGGGTGAGCTTAAACGAGTAATAAAACCTCAGCTTATCATGATCTCACTACATTCAACAAATACAACGCGTTACTGAGTGGTGTTTTTGGACCATAAATCCATAAACAATTGGAATGACTAGCCATTAAAGCAGGACAAAGATAAGACTAAGGCAAATTGGTGATAAATGTCCAACTTGTGTAGACAGTATTTGAAATTTATTATGACCCAACGTGTCTTTGCTCTCCTCTTTTCCTGAGCGTTTTTTTATACTGTGAGAAACACCTTCCGTTGAGTTTGTTGTTGCTGTAGTAGCTAGTGTTTGTAATAAATATTGTAGACAAAGGACTGAACGCTAATTCAAACACTGAGGACAAATGCTGCTCTTTCTCTCAAATGTCAGCAGACTGTTTCCGCATAACTCGTACTTACTTCTTCATCTCCTCTTTCGCTCCTACTTCTACTTACTCATGTTATCTATGTCAAGAACGCTTATATACTACTGCTTGTTTCTCAGATCTTTTAAATCAACAACAAAAAAGCATGATGGGTCTCATAGTGTAAAACCTACAACTTCGTATCATGCAATGGAGAGTTGTACGAGACGAACTACATATCTAGTATGATAAGAAACAAAACACAGAAATAAAACAAACGTCCTTAAAATACGAACAGAAGACTATAGAAATACCTTGTTAAATATTGTTGGGTATAGCTATAAAAGAACAAGAGGATAAGGAAATCATGACTGGATACCAGAATGTCATAACGTTACAGGATAAAACTGAAATAGGAAGTGGGAGAAAAACTAGAAGATGTATGTGACCACGTTGACCAAGACAGTCAACAAGTCTTACATGCAACTAATACACCAATGGTTATCATTTTGCGAGGAGTCGAGTATTTTGTTTTCAATCTAATTTGCTTTGCTAAAAAATAAATAAATAGATACGATGTTTTTTCACCCAATGTTGGTTGTCATGCATTCACCAAACGAAGTAGCTTTTTTCATTGCATAATCGACACTAAGAGCTGAACTAGAGCTGAACTAGAAGAGTAAGTTCTGGTCTAAAATACATGCTTACACAAACTTTCATGCTTACTGTTACACACTTTCTTGGAACTGATGTGGACTTACACGTGTGGCAACCTTGATGAGCCTCAGGATCTCAAACAATCAGGAACGTTAGATTTTTGTTTCCGCTTCTATGAGATCATCGTTATTTAAAGCCGAAATGTATTTGAAATACTAAGTCATTGTCAGAATTAAAGATTGATAATAAAAATCCCTTAAATGTACCTTAGTTATGGTAAATATGAAGCCGACCTATTTTAACATTGTTAAAGATAAAATCCAAAACTAACACCATTGTTGCAGCTTACCCAGAAATAAGATTCAACACTTCAGTATAACATTTTCCATTTAACGTTTTCTTTCTTAGTTTCTTTTATTATCGTTTTCTTCTTCTAATTTTCAGATGGCTACATAAAAACACTTTTAAGAGCGAGCTATAAAGTTACAAGAGTCTGCTGAAACCGTTAATTCACCCTGTGAATGAATCATATTACTATAAGTGTGCAGCTATGATTTATTACGAAGACCTGTAAAACACCACTCCAAAAACACAGGTTACACGGAAAGAATTAATGTATTAGTAAAATGTATTAGTATAAACAGTCACACCACAACCATCAGTAGTATAATTCTAGGGTGAAAAAATACCAAAAATGAAAGCACCTTCTTTAATTAAAGCGTACCATACACGAATGACAGACAAATCAATGAGAAAAGACAAAGAAGAGATATTCTTCTACGCTAATTAACAACACAATTTTACCTGCTTGTGATGTATTTGATCCTGATAAAAAGGACACACAGGCGAACACAATGTACAAGCGAGGTGGTACTTTAATAGAATCTATGTACAATAAATCTATAACATTTAAGAAAGCAACAAAAACAAATCAGATCTTAAAATAAGAAAAAGGCAGCGTCCCGTAGTGGAAAGAAACTGCAGTGGGTAATTGCTGCAAAAAGACTGAATGGAAGGCGTGGAAATATTGTGAGAAAAGAGTCAGGGGGGGGGGTTCTTATCGTAGATGATACTGCAGCTTTAAATTGTCATTTTAGCTTGACAGCCTTGTGATGACCGTCGTCTTGACTTGCTCACGTTCCGAGTTTTCCTCTGAACAAATACTGGTAGGCAGTGACAATATGTCACTCTGCTCTTCGTAAGAATAATATAGTGTGTTCCATACAAAGATTTATTGGAGAAAAAACATTCTCTTGAAATCCACTTCAGAGAATGTTTTTGAAAATAGAATTCATGTCATTTTTTTTTTCTGGCCAAAAGCTATCGCAAAACTATTGTTGTTTTTTTTACTCCTCACAAAGCAATAAATAAAATTTTCACGAAAATGAAAAGCAAATAAACTTTGTGCAGGCAGGAGCAATGTTTATCTGCCTGTCCGCGGACAGACATTAACATATATACTAAACAAAAACAAAAACAAATTAATTAAAAAAAAAAGAACAAAAAAGGCGGATTGCATCGGGGAAGGGGGTGAAAAAATGGATATATCCTGAACCCAAGAAAACAGACAGACGTAACAATGACAGGTAAACTGCAGAATAATTTCAATTGTTTTTTTTCTTTTTCTAACCATGTGATTTGGCAATCTAAACAAAACTTAAAGCTAATTCTGCAAAACAGGTGTGCAAATGGCAGCACTAACATTAAGGGTGCTTGGACAGAAAGTGGCACTTAAAAGTCATGTTCTAGATAATCACAGCACAGGTTCTTTAAAAGAATAGTACTACGAGGTATAGCGTGAACCATCATGAAAATCTTGACAGTATGGTGATCAGTGGGTACAGTGTTCAGCATACATACCAGGCTTGGATTGTTCACTTGCTGGAGCCCCAAAGTTATAAATAAGTGTGAATTGGTCAGTACATGCATTATCATTGAATATCACAAAACACAACAGACAAATCACAAACATACAATTGCCAGACTGAAGTACAAATACATCCAAGATTTTAAGTCAACACAACTGCGCAAAACTGTGTGTAAACGTAATTGTATCGTGGGGTAACCAGGCACATTTTACAGCCTGACTTGTCGTGACACTATGCCTTTAATGAGAGTACACTTGAAACAATGATAGCACATCCACATGTTTGTGGAATATAAACTGTTCATTGTCTTCATTTTCACAGATCACAGATATGTACAACAAAAACAAGATCATCAAAGCCAATGCAAGGTGTCATTTCACAATGATCTTTGAAAATTTCACATGAAACTTTAAACACTTGGGTCACTGCATAATTTGCATTACCCGAAAGCAACTTATAAGAACTACAAACAGACAGACACACAGATATGTAGACAGACGGACAGAAAAACAGACAGACATACAGACAGACCAACACATGCCTTAACATTTATACATCAAACCATCCTAGATTCCCTCCCCAGCAACGAATCTACTTTATAACAAAATCTAAACAACAAAGTGACTTAGGTGAGATGAACAATTTTTAGTTAAAAAACAAAAGAATTGTGTACTCACCGATACAAGGACTGATGAAGGTTACATAAGCGAACATTCGCACTGTCGTGTGCTGTCCTTGTATCGGTGAGTACAGAATTCTTTTGTTTTTTTAAAACTTTATAACACACACACAATAACTCAATCTCACAACAACCTAACACACTGTTTGCAACAAACACCAGTTTGTTTGTTTGTTTGTTTGTTTGCTTAACGCCCAGCCGACCACGAAGGGCCATCTGCTTTGACATATAACGTGCGCCACACACAAGACAGAAGTCGCAGCACAGGCTTCATGTCTCACCCAGTCACATTATTCTGACACCGGACCAACCAGTCCTAGCACTAACCCCATAATGCCAGACGCCAGGCGGAGCAGCCACTGCACTAGATTGGCGATCACGGGGCGGACGCCTTACCACTAGGCCAACCACAAGCACCAGTGACCATGGCCAAAGAATGCAGGCAATATATACCCACCCAACCCCTATTGATTTCCTATACTTCTTAATTTCCTGAATAGTCTTGCTTCGATATGTACCATGGTCTGTCAACTAAAGACAAAAGTTTTGAGAACTCTCTGGTCCATGACAGGCTAAATGCCATGTCACAGAGAAGAAGTAATAAAACATGTACACTGATTCATTCATACCCCACTTCAGTGTGGAGTTTCCTCGGCATGGACTGATTTATTCACGAATAAAGTGACACAGGCAATGGGAAACATTGTGTGCCTGATGTGTAGTCTCTTACTTGTGTTCAATTATTCAAGAAAGGAAAAGAGAGAGAGAGAAGGTTCAAGACGTGGTTGGCTAGATTTTATTTAAATGTACATGTAATTGTGGTTTACTTAGGTTTCCTGCATAATTACAAACATACATGAAACCAGAAAAGCGAATGCTCCTACGACTCCCCTTTGTTTTATGTTATATGACTCCGAAATTATCTGGCACTAGATAGCTACATAGGCATTCAAGAAGATGATAAATTCGTATGTGTGTTTTCCTAAACGTAACCCCGGAAGCATGTGCATTTTCAAAGATCTAGCTTCAAAAGCAACTAAGAGAATGATTTTTTTGGTTGTACTAAACCTTGTCCCTACAGTGACCTTGAAATTTGATGAAGGTCAAACAGAATTGGGTCAAGAGTGAAGTTAGAAAGCTCTAGATTAAAAATTATTGAACAATATATGACAACCTCCAATCTTCTTTAACCCAAACATGACCCAGCTGAGAGCTAATTGAAATTTGAATAGGGTATACTAAGCTTGCACCATGTTTGGAGATCATTATCTCCTGAAAGTGTCTGGAGTTTCAAAGATCTAGCTTCATAAATCTTTCAGAAATTGATAGTTTTAACTTTTTGACATGAACTCGACCTCATCGTGACCTTGAAATTTGACGATGGTAAAAACACAAAACACAAACAAACAAAAAACAAACAAAGACAATTATTCCAACAAATTACATAAATACAAACACACACATTTCCACAAATATAAAGAGGAAAATAAAACTACATAACCCAAAGACAGTTTACAATCTTTCACTCACATGTTTAAACACATTAACAGATGAGTTGTTACTTCAATTTTTGTGTTAATTCAATTGTTTCAATGAGTTGTTACTTTATTATATAGAAGAGTTATAATACACTATGTGCATTTGGAAAAAGCCTGGAATTGGAATTACATAAATCGTAAAATTTTACTCTGTGACTTTGTTTCTTTTTTCTTGTATTTCCTCCATTTTTTCTTCCGTTTTGTTCCTTCTCTTTACAGCATCAAAACAAGTGAAACTAAGACTTTCTCCAATATTGCATTTTTGCTCATGCACATACTTTCTGTTTACATTTGTAAATAAGGAGTTCATTTTCAAGAAACAATTTTCTGTGTAACTTCCAAAGGCATTCCAAATATTGTGCAGTTTGTGGTGAAAAAGAGATCTGCACTTCTATGAAAACACAGCAACGGTACATATAATAGATGGGGATAATTTTGAATTATTCACCACACCAAGTTTACAACTTCACATCATTTCAAAATCTATCTCACCTTCTGCTAGGTTAGCCCTTCTAACTTGCTCATCAGCATGCTTTGCTTTTAAGAAATCAAAACTCTATCAAAGTTCAACAACAACAACAACAACAATAATACAAAATACAATCACATTAACCGACAAATATTAGGCCTATTTTTTCATTTTTCTTCTTTGTTAAAAGTGGGATTTTTATTTCCTTGCCTGAATTACTGTTTAACATGAAATTAAACAAGCATGCACACTTAGCATCAACTTAAGGAAATTACAAGAGGACTTCCACATTTTAATGACTTTTGATTAAAAATATTTTATCCTTCACAATAGCAGATCGGGCTTTAGATAATTCATCTTTAAACTTCACAAGCTTCACAAACAATTATTTTTTTCTATAATCACACAGGCCTATTCATATGTACACACAATGTGTGATATTTGCAAGCAAATGTAAACTACAGTCGAATCCGCTCTGGTGACCCTTGATAGGTGATTACCCCTGACCTTACAAAATCTGAGTAAATTAGGTCATAAAAAGGAGGGAGTCTTAAAATGGAGGTTAATTTACAGAGACTATGAACGGAAAATCTGAACAAGCAAGGTCTTAAAAGGGGATGCTTCCCGCCTTAAAAAAAAAAAAAAAAATTCGGGCAAAAAATATGCATGCAACTGAGGTAAAAAAAAAAAAAAAAGGTCTTAAAAGGGAGGAGGACTTTAAATGGGGGGGGGGGGGGGGGGGGGGGGGGGTCAAGGGTCTAAAAATGGGGTTCCACTGTATAGACATGTTCGACTGTAGTATATATACAACTAGCCTATTATGTTCAAATAAAAAGCCCCAGAAACCTGATTTTGCATTCATGGAGCAATTTCTAGCAACCCAGTCCAATATAATATCTACATACATTTTTTTTTCCAGATGAAAAGTTACTGTACCTGTTTTTCTGCGAAGTCGTCGTTGAGTGGTATACTCCATCCATTTGTTCCCCACATTCTTGACATTGGTAATGACTTTCAGCGCATTTGCTTTTGAGTTAGCACCGTGAACAACCTTTGCCAGCGTGTCAAACTTCAGTGGGGGCTTTGGCCTAAAAACATACCCGAAAAAGTTGAAGAGATTATAATTTATTTTCATTTTTCATTCAATTTCATTTTCTCTATTATCCAAATGCTGGGAAATTTGGGTCGCTTTCTCCCAGTGGAAAGCTAGCAGCAACAAGAGTCGTGCTACGCAGGTGTATGAATGTTGAGGTGTACTCAGCCACCTGCACTTAATATGGCAGAGTGACCGAGGTCTTTAACGTGCCACTGTGGTGACACCGGGGTGGGACATGGATACCGTCTCTCAGTCTGCACATAATGTTGACCCATGTCCGTCCCTGCCGGGATTCGAACCTTTGACCTTAGGATCACAAGTCCAGTGTTCTACCAACTGAGCTACCTGGCACTTAACTATATGTTATCAGTTTATAAAGAAAGAAATCATGAAACTTAGCAGTGACCCTTCTATTAATTTTATCGATTTACTTACTGTAATTTCCAGGTTGTTACACAGTGAGAGTGTTCATACTACATTGCTGATACAAGCATTAAAAGCCACTTTGGTTTTAACATATCTTATTCAGAAAAACAGGGTGACAATGAGATAATGATATACTGAAACAGAGTTGCTCAGGACCACATAACGGGCTGTGCTTATTTTAAATACGTCTATGCATTTACATATGCCATGCTTCATACAGTTTCTGTCAGGATGAAGATAACATTATCACCTTAGAGAAAATATCAAAATAAAACTATAGCTAACTATTTGAAGAAAAGTGGTGGAGGAAAGGGAGATGGCGAGACTAAATTCTAACCACAATGTTAACAGAATAGAATACATTTTCTTTGCAAACCCTACATGCCCCCTCCGCCTTGTCTAAATAGTTTCCCTCACTGTCTCAGATCTGGCAAGGCTTTAACATGTGAGAACACCATCCCTCCATTTGGCCACATACCACAATTCAACACCCTGACTGCTTGCTGTGATGGACTTTTTTGATGAATTAATTTCCAAAAAAGGCACCATTGCCATTCATTCTTAAAAAAAAAAAAACACATACAAAAACAAAAACATACTCCACATTGTGTACAGAGAGTGCCCAGGCTGTTCCTTTTTGGAATTTTATCAAGTGGAGGGATGGTCTTATCCCATGATAAAAGCCTGACTAAATCTGAGACGGTGAGGCTTACAGTTTTGACGAGGCGGCGGGAGTGGGCCTTTAACAAAACACACACTCTTGGCACAAACTCAGTGTTAACGCACCTGTTGTTCAGCAGGCCATGATCCTCCATCCTGGTGCTGTTGCTTTCAAGTTCTGATTCCTCCGTGATGTTTTCTGGCGCGACCTGCTGTCGCTTGAACTGTCTTTTCTTTATTTCTCGATCGCTCATTTTGCCCGGTGTGATTTGAAAAACTGCAGAACACAATCTAACTGGTTATTACCATTGAAAGAATTATGTAGGTAAAGGAAAAAGAAAACATAACAAAGAAATGTGTGGCTGCAGTGGAAAATCTGGATTTAGATCAACTATTCTATTGCTGTGACCATGTGAGACAAAACACCCCAGTTTTGTCACTAGTAATCAACATGTTATACAAGCATTTGGGAATGACAACAGAAACGCGCGCACAAACACACACACACACACACACACACACACACACACACACACACACACACACACACACACACACACACACATACACACACTAATACATATGCATTGCATACAGATATATCTTAACACACACTGACACACATACACAAACTCTCACACACAGGAAACAAACAAACACACACACACACACACACACACACACACACACACACACACACACACACACACACACATCAGTACCAGTACCACAAACAAACACAGGTACTTGATCAGCGGCCCTTCTCAGTGCCACCCACACTCTCTCTCTCTCTCTCTCTCTCTCTCTCTCTCTCTCTCTCTCTCTCGTGTTATTTGTGTGTATATGTGTTTGTGTGTGTGTGTGTGTGTGTGTGTGTGTGTGTGTGTGTGTGTGTGTGTGTGTGTGTGTGTGTGTGTGTGAACGCGTACATCGGCATAGAGAAAAAGATCGAGCGAGAGCGCGAGAGAGAGGGCCACTCGATTGCCGCGAATACTTCCATTTCGTTTCCCAAACAATCGCCACAGTTGTTAAACTCTATTTTCTCTTCAATTAAACATCCGTTATATTGTCTTAACCCCACCATTATCAGAAAAGTCGAACTTACCTCAATTAAGTCTTAGTTACAAGCGAACATCGTTTCACTGCCGAGCAAGCTAGCGCTTGCTATGAACGCCGCCATCTTGTTTTGATAAATATTCATGTCGTCCTTGACGACAAGGAAGGCTTCCTTTCAGTCGCTCGCTCGATAGCGCTCGATTTTTCGTGCCTGTCGTCTGCCTTCTTCCAGGGGCAATCTCATTTATTGCTGCGTGCCTGCTTCGAATGCTCTTTGTGTGTGCATTTCACAACACGGCAAAGTAATGAAAACATTGGTTTCGCTTGGAGTGAGTGGGACTATGTCTGTTTTATTGTTTACTTTTGTGTTCGTTGTAGCCGAGATACACACGACACCGGCTTTCACACAGGCACCTGAAAGCACTTCATATTGCAGAACACTAAACACATTTAGTTTGTAAAGAGTGAGGCAATAAGTAAACTAACGAGTTGATTTATTTCTCAGTTATGATGTTTAAGTAGATTGATTGATAGATTGATTGATTGATTATAAAAATAAATGTGTTATAAAAATAAATCTCCTCATTAAACTTCGCTGGAGCTGCAGTTAAAAAAAATATTTCTTTTTCTTTTTTTAATTTCTTTTTTTATAATCTTTTTACATTTAGTCAAGTTTTGACTAAATATTTTAACATAGAGGGGGAATCGAGACGAGGGTCGTGGTGTATGTGTGTGTGTGTGTGTCAGTGTGTATGTGTGTATGTGTGTGTGTGTGTGTGTGTGTGTGTGTGTGTGTGTGTGTGTGTGTGTGTGTCTGTCTGTGCGTGTTTGTGTGTGTGTGTATAGAGCGATTCAGATCAAACTACTGGACCGATCTTTATAAAATTTGACATGAGAGTTCCTGGGAATGATATCCCCGGATTTGTTTGTTTGTTTGTTCGTTCATGGGCTGAAACTACCACGCCTTTTACGTGTATGACCGTTTTTACCCCGCCGATTTAGGCAGCCATACGCCGCTTTCGGAGGAATATCCCCGGATGTTTTGTTTCTTTTTTTTTCGATAAATACTTTTGATGACGTCATATCCGGCTTTTTGTAAAAGTTGAGGCGGCACTGTCACACCCTTATTTTTCAATCAAACTGATTGAAATGTTTGTAAAGCAATCTTCGACGAAGGCCGGACTTCGGTATTGCATTTCAGCTTGGTGGCTTAAAAATTAATTTATGACTTTGGTCATTAAAAATCTGAAAATTGTAATAATTTTTTTTATATAAAACGATCCAAATTTACGTTTATCTTATTCTACATCATTTTCTGATTCCAAAAACACATAAATATGTTATATTTGGATTAAAAACAAGCTCTGAAAATTAAAAATATAAAAATTATGATCAAAATTAAATTTCCGAAATCGATTTAAAAACAATTTCATCTTATTCCTTGTCGGTTCCTGATTCAAAAAACATATAGATATGATATGTTTGGATTAAAAACACGCTCAGAAAGTTAAAACGAAGAGAGGTACAGAAAAGCGTGCTATGCAGCACAGCGAAACCACTACCGCGCTGAACAGGCTCGTCAGTTTCACTCCGTTATACACAAGCGGCGGACTACGGTCATTGTGACAAAATGCAGTGCGTTCAGTTTCATTCTGTGAGTTCCACAGCTTGACTAAATGTAGTAATTTTGCCTTACGCGACTTGTTTTTTTTACTAAATCAGCTGCCCAGAAAGGGTTTTACAAATGGCAACCGGTGAGTTTTTCGGCAAAAGCAGAACTCATGTGTCACAAGAAACCAATATTTGATAGACCTTCTTCTTATCTTTTGGTGAAATAAGCTGAAGTATTTTTTTGGATGTCACATGGCTCACCAAAAAATGTCACACACAGCTTAAATTCATGTTAATTAGAAAGTTTTAAACTACACTTGGCCAACAAATTATTGCGAACAAATTCGCACCCAAACTAAAGCATTGATTCCCGTGCTGTTCACTTGAATTTTTAGATCACCTTTTGGATTACAGATTTCTTTTACAAGGATCACGTGTCCACTGCTCAAATAAAGGTACCCTTAAAATTGTCCGGACAAAAACGGAAGGGACCAATACAAAATCGACGAAAAATCACAATAGGCAAAGCTTTGCAACGTTTACATACGAGAAGAAAGTCAATTCAATTATCTATCCAGAACATGTTGTGTTGTTTAGCTAGCTTGCGTATTTCGTGTGCAGTATCATCATGATCATGCTATTCCTATTGATGCAGGTGTTGATCGCATAAGGCGGTCAAAATCAAGAACTTTTGTTCATAAATATTTAGGGGTATGTACATGTATCAGGACAAAAAAAGCGCCGTATTTCAACAAAATACCTTGGTGGATTGCTTTGAAACTTTCTGAATATTTTGCCAATATACTAGAGTGACGTACTTCGAGTAAAATTGTGGAGTATTATAGCTATTATTATTTTTTTTATAGATGTTATGCAATGATCGGGAAAATTGGTTAAACTCGCGATACAAAAATTAGTTGTCTGAATGTGCAGTAACTACCATTAAACAGAAATTGTGCTTCACTGCTTCGCTATAAAAAGTCTTTTCTAAGGGACTAAACTGCCCTTTCACGTGAAGAGTGAGTCTTTGCAATGGTTACCTCCCTTTAACAACAAAAATGTGTCCACCGTTTCAGCGCCGGGTCACCAAATTCCTGCGTTTCTGGTTGGTTTCGACTGTTCTGTCCACTTTTGTGATCATGTGCACAAATAGTACACAGACGGACTGACACACACCCGCATCAAACAGATAGAGCCACTGACACACGGATAGCCTGATGGATGCAAGCCATGGCAACGCTTAGACGAGAGCAGGGATGAAAGCCGGGGTTTTGGTGAGAGTGTGTGTGCATGTACGTGCGGGGATAGGCGTTTGGATGGGATCATGTGTGTGTGTGTGTGTGTGTGTGTGTGTGTGTGAGTGCTGTTGCGGGTGTACATCGCAGGATCGGTTGTAGCCGACAGGGCGAGAGAGCATCCTGAACCCAGGTCAAAAATGAGTTACTTCCCTTCGGGTCTCATTCTATAACTGGCGATAGCCGTGGAGCGATGATTATCAGAATGGGCGAGAGAGACCATTACACACAGCATTCTTCTCTGAATATTCCTTTTTCTTAATCTGCATATGATTTTTGAGCCCAAGCTCATTTCTGCTGAAGCATGCCGGTGGTGAAAGGATTCCTACACACACAAACAGACAGCGGCCCGCCAGCCAGCCAGACATACACATGTTAACCCTATTTCTCCTGCTCCCTCATTCTCACATACACACGTGTATACTAAACAAACAAACAAAACCAACCCAATACCTTCAAGAGTTTAATTTGTGCATAATAGCCAGACAAAACAAGTAAATTGTTAATCAGAAGCTTAGCAAAATTTAATGTTTTACCAGAGAAAACATTCGTCATGTAACACTTGCCATAAAGAAAGATACTTGCAGCAGTATCTCTCCCAGAGACGATCATTTTAAAGAGAGAAAAAGATAGATAAAAAATGTGCGTGATTCAAATGGTAAGATGTGTCCATGAAAAAAATGGAATGTGGTTTAAAATAACAGTCGCACCACTTGTGAAACAACAAACATGATACTTTACTCCTCTGCGCAGACCGAAAGCAGAATCAGAAGAAAAACAAACAAACAAACAAACAAACGAAATCGGCGTATGCTGCCTGAATGGCGGGGTAAATACGGTCATACACGTCAAAATCCTTTCGTGCAAAAACATGAATGGACGTGGGAGTTTCAGCCCATGAACGAAGAAGAAGAAGACAAACAAACAAAAATTAAACACACAAACAATCAATAATTTGATCATCGTCGGCATCGTTATTATCGTCGACTTCATGGTGATCGAGCATCGTTGTTGGCTATATTCACCTACTGTGTGTGTGTGTGTGTGTGTGTGTGTGTGTGTGTGTGTGTGTGTGTGTGTGTATGTGTGTGTATGTGTGTGCGTGTGGTTGTATGTGCGTGTGTGTGTGCATGCGTGTATGCGTGTATATATATATATATGTGTGTGTGTGTGTGTGTGTGTGTGTGTGTGTGCGTGCGTGCGTGTGTACTTTTGTGAATTTGTGCGTGCATGTGCGTCCGTGCGTCCGCACGTCTGTCTGTCTGGTCTGCCTGTCCGTGCCTGTGTGTGTGTGTGTGTGTGTGTGTGTGTGTGTGTGTGTGTGTGTGTGTGTGTGTGTGTGTGTGTGTGTGTGTGTGTGTGTATCCCTATGCATCTGTAGGCCCAGGCAAGTCCCGACTGCGTATCAAATGCGGACTTCTTCATATATTCGAAATCACAGTAAGAACAAACATTTCTGATATTTTTGCGACATCAGATTTGTTATCAAATTTCACAACATACAGTAGTACATGTAGCACAAACTTAATATACTTTTTGTTAGTTTGTTTGTTATTTTCTTCTCACAAATCTAGAACAGTAAAATGAAGTGATGCACAAAACATTTACAGTTTTAAAGTTTTTCCAAAGATGCAAATTGCACATTGTCTTTAAAGCAACGCACAAAAAATCAAAATGTGCAGTACATTCCACCAAATGCAGCGTAATATAAGAACGCATCAAGAGTGCAGATCTCACTTCACAGTCTCTCATCTGAAGGTTATCATGTATATGCAACATAAAAATGCTCTTTTACTAATCTTTTACTCTGTGTCTCTCTCACTCTTTCTTTCAAAATCAAGTAGACAGACGGAAAGGGCGTTCCGGCACTCAGACAGATAGACATACACAAACTGTGTGTCTACGTGCCGTACAGGGCTCCCCACGGACGCCTAGAGGGCGTCCCGGGACCCCGACCTTCAATTTGTAGAGGGTCCCAAGGGTCCAAAAGCCGAAAAGCCCCTCAGTGTGTACTTATAAAACATTGTGGTCACGCACAGTGTACTGTGTACAATAGCTGACGACTGCTGTCTGAAAAGTATCTACGGCACGCACGATAAAGGACATTTAGTCCCAGGACCCGCTCTTTTAAAGTTTAGTGCGTCGCGGGACCCCCTCTATACATTTCTAGTACGTGTTTTCGGCATCTAGTGCGTATAGGACGCAAGGACGCGCACTTTGGGGAGCCCTGACTGTGTATGTATATCTGTCTGCCTGTCTCTCCTTGCCTCTCTCGCCCCTTCTTCCCTCCCCTCTCTCGATCTCCTCCGCTCCCTATTTCTCTGACCCCCCCCCCCCCCCCCCCCCCCGCTTCTTTTGCTTTCATTCATCTCCAAGCACGTAAACCAGAGAAGCAACAAGAACAGTTGAGCAATAATTCAGCACGCGATGCAACAGATGAGCAAAAACTGTATAGATCAACATTACATCATCACGACGATGTTTCTAAAAGTGAGCAGTATGAACAACTCGCAGTGCAGCGGCTTTTCATTCGCAAGAAATAATTGTAAACAAGTCGCGTAAGGCGAAAATACAATATTTAGTCAAGTAGCTGTCGAACTCACAGAATGAAACTGAACGCAACGCAACGCAGCAAGACCGTATACTCGTAGCATCGTCACTCCACCGCCCGTGGCAAAGGCAGTGCCCGTGGAATTGACAAGAAGAGCGGGGTATTCGTTGCGCTAAGAAGGATAGCACGCTTTTCTGTACCTCTCTTCGTTTTAACTTTCTGAGCGTGTTTTTAATCCAAACATATCATATCTATATATTTTTGGAATCAGGAACCGACAAGGAATAAGATGAAAGTGTTTTTGAATTGATTTCGAAAAAAAAAATTTGATAATAATTTTTATATATTTAATTTTCAGAGCTTGTTTTTAATCCGACTATAACATATTTATATGTTTTTGGAATCAGCAAATGATGGAGAATAAGATAAACGTAAATTTGGATCGTTTTATAAATTTTTATTTTTTTTTACAATTTTCAGATTTTTAATGACCAAAGTCATTAATTAATTTTTAAGCCACCAAGCTGAAATGCAATACCGAACCCCGGGCTTCGTCGAAGATTACTTGACCAAAATTTCAACCAATTTGGTTGAAAAATGAGGGCGTGACAGTGCCGCCTCAACTTTCACGAAAAGCCGGATATGACGTCATCAAAGACATTTATCAAAAAAATGAAAAAAACGTTCGGGGATTTCATACCCAGGAACTCTCATGTCAAATTTCATAAAGATCGGTCCAGTAGTTTAGTCTGAATCGCTCTACACACACACACACACACACAGACAGACGCACATACACCACGACCCTCGTTTCGATTCCCCCTCAATGTTAAAATATTTAGTCAAAACTTGACTAAATATAAAAACAAAAGTAGCAAATATACAAAACGACTGTGAAATACTAAGAATAGCTTGACAGTTTGCTTTCGGCAGTGTTTTCTTGTTTCTTCTTTTCTTTCTTCCCTTCTTTTAATTTTTATCCCCGGGTTGAAACAATGATTGATGAAACCTGTACGATTTTTTCTTCTTCCGCGTAGTATGACAAAAGTCTAGAAGTCAAACACCCGTTAAAAACTCTGATAGACAAAGCGTTTATATCCGTTAAAAACGCATCTGATTATCAATTATGAAGCTAAATAGAAATTACACACTGCTAGCTAGAGAAGCACACTATTAATCTTTCGCTCAAGCGTAATGACGTATGAAGTAATGGCACAATTATTCGATCGTTAAAGGTGACTCAGACTCGATGTCAAATTACAGCATGGATAATCAAAATCGGCACAGAATTCACAAAATATATGGCAAACTGAGGTTTCCAGCATGAACATAATTATGATCCATTGTCACAGACATAGAGTTTACCGGCTATAAGGTCAGTAAACAAAACAATCAACAGGCACACAGTGCAATGGCGGCAGCATTTTGTTTTTGTAGCTATATCAAAGTGACATGCAATGCTTCAAATAAATGGATAAATACGTAGCTTTTATAGTATAGCTTTTTCACAGTGTACGTTTTTTGAAATATAAAACAGAAAACAAATTAATTATACAATATTTTAACGATACTCAATAATGAACGTATATTTTGAATTTGTTCTGTGTTTTTCACCGGTGATAACTGGAAATCGAATGTACATTTGGAATATTTAAAAAAAATCATGAACACATGCAGCCTTTGTTTGTTGGATAATGGCAATGTTATTTTAAAATAAACGCGGATTACCAAAAGATACAGCACCAGATTTGAAGTACCAATACAAAGACCTCCCCCTCCTCCCCCCAACATTTATAAACTAAATCATAAACAACAACACACAAAACAACAACAACAACAACAACAACAACAACAACAACAACAACAACAACAACAACAACAACAACAACAACAACAACAACAACAACAACAACAACAACAATGCAGAACGGATAATCCAAATGAAAGCAGACACTTCGACTAAGCACAGCATCTATATTCTGCAAAAAATTGCCTCAAGTGAGTGTAAATAAATTATGAAGGAAATTCATTATTGCACATCAAGTCATACCTTTGCAGTGTCAAATGGAAAATAATGTTTATGCGTTTAATACACTTCAGACGATAATACAGTGGGAAAATTTCATAGCATGTTGAAAAATGTCCTACTCTGGATGCACCGGTAAAACCATCAACAACAAATTTGATAACGAATACGGTCTTCGTTTACTGTAGCCCAACTGATCTTGTGTATGTTTAGTCGCCGATTCTATTTTTTTTCAGCTCAGGACAAGAAGAAGAAGAAGACAACTCTAAACGGTCAAAGAAAGAGAAGCCTTAATTCACGCCAGTAAGAAGACAAAACACAAGTTACTTATACTTAGTCGCGAGGGAAAAAAATAATCATACTAATAAATCGTCATTTTGAAGGATTTTTTTTAAACACTGGAACACATTCCTATTTACATAAGCGAGTTCAAATCTGCTCATAAAAATGCACTATTATGTAAAATGTTTTTCCAAGATTGAAGATTAAAGATAAGGAAAAAGAGTTGCAAAAATAATAACATTCAAGATATATTCAAGTTACGTCTGCCTTTCTGTACATTTTTTTTAAACTTCGTAACAATAAACACATCAGCCGCATTATTACGAGAACATTACACCTGAAAAATTGCCTTAAACATATAAAATCAATACATACGTTAAAAAGAAACTGTCAAACGTACAAAGAAAAGAGGGCAATTAAAAAATAAAATTAAATAGCGCCTGTGTAAATTATCACACAAAACGACACATTCGAACGGGACTGTTGGAATTTTAACAGATAACTTCTTTTGATCTTTCTTTCTTTATTTGGTGTTTAACGTCGTTTTCAACCACGAAGGTTATATCGCGACGGGCTTCTTTTGATAATAATGGCTACTTTCAAAGGCAAAAGAGGATCATTATGGATTTTGCATGAACATATACGACAGTAAAGTAAAGCAAAACAAAAAACTGGTTTCTTTAGTTTTTCTTATGAAACGTTATTGTTAATTAAGTGATCGAAATATTTATATTAAGTTAAATTCTAAACTAGTGACACATTAAACTGGACTGTTGGCCGAGTGGTAACGCACTTGCGCTCGGAAGCGTGAGGTTGCGAGTTCGACCCTGGGTCAGGGCGTTAGCAATTTTCTCCCCCCTTTCCTAACCTAGGTGGTGGGTTCAAGTGCTAGTCTTTCGGATGAGACGAAAAACCGAGGTCCCTTCGTGTACACTACATTGACTACATTGGGGTGTGCACGTTAAAGATCCCACGATTGACAAAAGGGTCTTTCCTGGCAAAATTGTATAGGCATAGATAAAAATGTCCACCAAAATACCCGTGTGACTTGGAATAATAGGCCGGCTCTGGTACTGGTATTACTAAAAAAAACCCAGTGCGTTCCGTACATGTGGCTCACATTGTTTAGGAGCACCGATAACTATCAAGGCTTCTACAGTTGTAGCAAACATGTCTCTTTGGTCTGTAAACGGCACACATTATATCATTTAAATGACACCTTCTATTTTTCGACTGAAACTAGGATGACGTTATCAACACACACGCCAGCTTTTGTCACCACGACAACGCCGATGACGTCATTATTTCCAATCTACTCACTCACCGGCGTCACTTGCGAATATCACTGTCTCGTTTGAATCAACTTAGCTTGATACGTTTTGACAGAACCAGAATTGCACTCTCAGCAGGTACCGTACTCAAAACCCTCAACAAAAAGTACCAACCACACGGTATCTCGTCACAATCTACGTCATCTCTCTCTCCTGTTACTCGATCAAAGCGTCAATGATGGCTCGAATTTCACACGTGTTGATGAACAGTCATCCAAAGAGTCAGTCTTTATTTAAAAGAAAAAAAAAAGCCACCACACATTTCGGAGTAACAAAAAATAAATGCGTGTCTGCCTCGAAGAAAGTACATCATAAATGACGTCAACGATGACATCAAGAACGAAAGAACACGATAACGGTATTGCTTGTGGAGACTGGCGGTAGAATAAACAGCAGAGGATAATTTTGCGGATTAATTACACAAGAACAGAACGATGGGGTGATACAATGGGTGTCAATTAACAAAAACATCAAATGCAGGTCCTTGCATCTCTAAAGGTGTCAAACCAAATACTGTCGAAGTCAACACTTGACCTAATACAAGACGTCACAATCATTCCCTTCTTCAGTTTGACGTCATCTCCTGCTTCCGTTTGCCGACCAAAGCGTCATTTATTTGCCGATGTTCCCCTACGTCCCCGTGCGACTGTATTTTGAATAACACGGGAATAATCCTGAAGGGAGTTAACGCCTACCATAACACATTAACAGCAATTCCATACGTACGTTGTCCTTACGTCACCGGTTTCGTTGATCAACGAGCACTGAGACTGAATGATGCCTGAAAAAAAGGTTTCATTTAAATCAGAAGTGACGTCACAACCATTTCCTACGTCATCCTTACGCCATCTCATGTTCTGATCTGAGAGATAAGGTTCAGTGGTTTTGCAAACTTCCGAGCGCGACCCTTTGGACTGGACGTAAATCGGAATGATGCATGAAATAAAGTCACACTTTTCAATCACAGAAAGGAGTCGCAAAATCATATCCTAGTAACCCAGCGTCATCTAAAAGAATGACGTCACAACCACATCACACGTGTTGTCGACAAGAGGTGTGTCTTGCTCCAAGCGAAGCTTATACTGACTTTGTTAATATCCGAGCACGACACTGTTGAGTTTGGCATAGAAGCGGAATAATGCCTGAAAGAAGTCATCCTTTTGAATTGCAGATGACGTCACAATCCTCCATACGTCATCCCAACGTCACTTTCCGCTCCTGCGCCTGGAGCAAAGCGTCACCGACCTCGCTGATATCCGCGCAAACCCCCCATACGATTTGACGCAAAGAAAAAACATTGCCTCAAAGAATTCTCAAGAATCCATAACACATGTCACAATCACCCCTTACGTCATCTCTTGCCCCTGCTCTCCAAGCAAAGCGTCACTGACTTCGCTAATGTCCGAGCACGACCCCGTGCGATTTGACGTAGAAACGGAATGATGCCCGACGGACGCCGAAGACTTTTCGCTATCCGTCGCCGTAAAAATACCGGAATCCGCAATCAACTCCTCTGTCTCCTGGGTACCATTATCATCGCTTCTGGAGCTTCCAGGCAGGACGATCATTGCGGCTCCGGAGTATACCTGTCGGCAAGACTCGTCGGACTCGGAGGATCCCGAGGAACTGCCGAGGAGGAATCTGAGCTGTCTCTTCTTGGCGGAGGTGTACTTGCGGCTGTCACGTTCCGTGCAGAGGCGGTGAATGTTCTGCTCCTCTGTGTTGCGCGCCTCTTCTACTATCTTCTCTGGCATCATGAAGGCTGCAATACAATTCATAAGAATAAGTATATGGAGAGGCTGCAATAACATTCATAAGAATAAGTATATGGAATCCCTACAAGAAAATTCATAAGAACAAGTATACGGGATGGCTGCAAGAAAATTCATAAGAACAAGTATATGGGATGGCTGCAAGAAAATTAATAAGAACAAGTATATGGGATGGCTGCAAGAAAATTCATAAGAACAAGTATATGGGATGGCTGCAAGAAAATTCATAAGAACAGCGAATCTTGCCGAGTTAAGGTATCGAGCACTGGAATTGTGATCCTAGGGTCACGGGTTCGAATCCAGGCCGGAACGGACACGGGTCAACAGTGTGTGCAGATTCCGAGACGGTACCCATGTCCCACCCCCGTGCCACAAGAGTGGTAACTAAAAGACCTCGGTCATTCTGCCATAAGTGCAGGTAGCTAGTTACACCTAAACACGCATGCAACTGGGTATCTCATCTAAAGTCGGGGTAATACCCGGGATCATGCCCCTGATAGTTTCACCGTGAGGGCGTGAAACAATATTTATCATTACCGAAAGATAAGTTGTCATGCTTGTTGTAAATTAACTAATCGCCGGGTAATGAACCGATTTCAATACGCTGCATCGCAGCGGTAAACAAAGTATAAAGTAGAGAATAAAGCCAGTCTTGTGAACTAAACACAAATAGAAAAGAAATATATCCAACAAAATTGTAAAAATAGAAGTAAGCCTACGCCCCCTTTTTGTGTGTGCATAGTATTTGAAAGTAACTTTCCTGGAAACTAATTATACGCTTTCAGAAATGTAAATTACCTTCGACGTTGACAAAGAACATTCACGAGACGACCACAACTTAAAATAGCAACGTATAGCCTTACACAAAGGATACATTTTAACATTCCATCAAATCCAAGGGAAATAATCTGCTCCTCCTCTATCGTGGCAGTCTCCCTGTAGGACAATGACCGTTTAACTCGACATTATCACTTTAATATTTTCTGTATTATAGTCTTTAAAACGTAAATGTTTCTGCATTAGCCTAATCATTAAAACGGAGTTTTGCAACAGAACACTAACTTGAAAGTATGTTCCGCTAATTTAACTAAGAATCATGAAATTACTTACCTCTAAAAGAATTTGTTGAGCAATTCTGCAAAACAAGTAAATAATTACAATTAACACGGGCAACATTAGATTGTATGGACAGATAGTGGGATAAGAGAGAGAGAGAGAGAGAGAGAGAGAGAGAGAGAGAGAGAGAGAGAGAGAGAGAGAGAGAGAGAGAGAGAGAGAGAGAGAGAGAGAGAGAAAGAGAGAGAGTCTTGTTTGTGACGCGCGCTGTGTGCGGGTGTGAGCGCGTGCGTGCGTGCGTGCGTGCTTGTGTGTGTGTGCTTGCATTTGTGTATGCGTGAGTGTGAGTGCCTGTGTGAGCGCTCGCGCTTGTGTGTGTGCGTGCATGCGTGCGTGCGTGCGTGTGTCAGGTAGTGTGTGTGTATAGACGTGTTGCTGTCTTGTGGGTTAAATAGGGGGCCTACCTACCGTTCGAAGATGTGCTCCCTTCCGTCTAATGAGGACTGACAACCCCTCTACCACCTGAAACAACATGTGCGCACTTGCATTAGGTGGTTCTGAGAAACAGTTGATACAGTAAAGTCTGAAATGCACATTCAGAAAAATGAAACTTATTCGAGCATGTAGACACACACAACCATTTAGCCGCGTTCATATACATGCACAGACTCGCAGCTATACAGACAGACGGACAAACAGACAGACGCACACAGACCGACACATATGCACAGACACAGACAAGACAGCCAGACAGAAAGACACATACACACACATACATCGTAGGCGTTTACACCGACTCCGTTTCTCCACACAAAAATAAATCAAAATACAAACATATGGCTCAAACAGCTTAGCACAGTTTCGACATAACGTCTGTGCGGAAAGAGACTGCATGGTACAGTCCAACCTGCCCCGACGACCGCCTCTTGATAAAGACCACCTGCCCCAGGGCTCCCTAAGGACACCCGTCCTAGAGGGTCCTAGGACCCCCACTTTTAATGTCTAGAGGGTCCATGGACCCCCTACACGGAGGTTTAGAAGGTCCCAAGAGTCCATGGTCCCCAAATCCTCTGTGTTCATATAACGCATTGTTATTAGGAATAGGAAGATATGAAGGATCTTTTTTCATCAGAAAATTCGAAGAGGGCACTTCAACTATGCACTTTAAATGGAACACACACAATCTTGTCCATGTCGTTCTGGCGTAAAATTGGCATTTGTACTTGAACTATAATTGACTGACGACTACAGTCTAAAAAGAGTACCTACAGTACGCACGACAGCGGAAATGCAGTGCGTCCTGGTACCCGCTCTTTATTATCTTCTATCTATATCTACGGCTTGTGTGTGTGTGTGTGTCTGTCTGTCTGTCTGTGTGTTCACGATTCACGGCCAAAGTTCTCAATGGATCTGCTTCAAATTTGGTGGGCATATTCAGGTAGACCCCGGACACAATCGTGGAAAATTGTGAACACGTGCGTGCTCTCAGGGCGCAGCGCTGAACCGATTTTGGTTTTTCTGTACATCCATTCCCAGTAGCTCTTCCTTCTCTTCTCCAGTGTTTTGCGCGTTTATCTCCCTTCCTTCGTACGGGTCCTCAGCGATGCCGGGTATTCGGCTTTACTTCTTCCCGGCGAAGCCGTACCCGGCGAAGCGGGTATTCATCTAGTTATTAATATGAGGCTTATATCGCGCGTATTCCGTGGGTACAGTTCTAAGCGCAGGGATTTTTTTTTATTTTTTTATTTTTTCATTTTATGCAATTTATATCGCGCACATATTCAAGGCGCAGGGATTTATTTATGCCGTGTGAGATGGAATTTGTTTACACAATACATCACGCATTCACATCGGCCAGCAGATCGCAGCCATTTAGGCGCATATCCTACTTTTCACGGCCTATTATTCCAAGTCACACGGGTATTTTGGTGGACATTTTTATCTATGCCTATACAATTTTGCCAGGAAAGACCCTTTTGTCAATCGTGGGATCTTTAACGTGCACACCCCAATGTAGTGTACACGAAGGGACCTCGTTTTTCGTCTCATCCGAAAGACTAGCACTTGAACCCACCACCTAGGTTAGGAAAGGGGGGCAGAAAATTGCTAACGCCCTGACCCAGGGTCGAACTCGCAACCTCTCGCTTCCGAGCGCAAGTGCGTTACCACTCGGCCACCCAGTCCTATATAGGTTCTTTATAGGTTTAGTGTGTCCCGGGACCCCCTCAACGAATTTCTAGTACGTGATTTTGGCTTCTAGTGCGTATAGGACGTAGGGACGCGCGCTATGGGGAGCCCCACTGCCCATTAGGACCACCATAAAGAAACCCCGACGAGGTTCTTTCCTATGTCATAAACTTTTTACTAACGGCCGGCTGCCTTTGAGGACCTCAGTTGATGGGTCCCTTGGAAGGTCATTTCAGACAGGTTCGATTGTATTTTTAAGAAAACCAAGGGTTGAGTTTGCTGAAATGTTAAAGGCCAACATCCGCGGGAATTTTTCTCCTGGAGCGACCTAAACTTGAACCCGTCGCTATTCTTGCATGTCTGTTTACTTCGTGTTGCACGCAAAAATTGAGCGACTTCCTTGCCGCGTGGATTGACGAAGCTGTTTTATACTCGTGACTGAAAACACTGCAGTGCGTGCAGTTTTATTCTGTGGGTTCGACAGATTGACTAAATGTTGTAATTTCGCTTTCACGAATCAGGAACCGACAAGGAATAAGATGAAAGTGTTTTTAAATTGATTTCGACAATTTAATTTTGATAATAATTTTTATATTTTTAATTTTCAGAGCTTGTTTTTAATCCAAATATAACATATTTATATGTTTTTGGAATCAGAAAATGATGGAGAATAAGTAAGATGAACGTAAATTTGAATCGTTTTATACTTTTTTTGTTTTTTACAATTTTCAGATTTTTAATGACCAAAGTCATTAAATAATTTTTAAGCCACCAAGCTGAAATGCAATACCGAAGTCCGGGCTTCGTCGAAGATTACTTGACCAAAATTTCAACCAATTTGGTTGAAAAATGAGAGCGTGACAGTGCCGCCTCAACTTTCACGAAAAGCCGGATATGACGTCATCAAAGACATTTCTCCAAAAAAAGAAAAAAACGTTCGGGGATATCAATCCCAGGAACTCTCATGGAAAATGTCATAAAGATCGGTCCAGTAGTTTGGTCTCAATCGCTCTACACACCATATATCCGGCTTTTCGTGAAAGTTGAGGCGGCACTGTCACGCTCTCATTTTTCAATCAAATTGGTTGAAATTTTGGTCAAGTAAAATTTTTTTTTTATATATAAAACGATTCAAATTTACGTTCATCTTATTCTCCATCATTTTCTGATTCCAAAAACATATAAATATGTTATATTTGGATTAAAAACAAGCTCTGAAAATTAAAAATATAAAAATTATTATCAAAATTAAATTGTCGAAATCAATTTAAAAACACTTTCATCTTATTCCTTGTCGGTTCCTGATTCCAAAAACATATAGATATGATATGTTTCGATTAAAAACACGCTCAGAAAGTTAAAACGAAGAGAGGTACAGAAAAGCGTGCTATCCTTCTCAGCTCAAGTACTACCCCGCTCTTCTTGTCAATTTCACTGCCTTTGCCATGAGCGGTGGACTGACGATGCTACGAGTATACCTCACGCCGGAACCTCGGCTGTACCCGCGGATAACCGCAGGCTCTGCAGACTGTTCACCGCAGACAGAAATTGTCAACACGAGTGGTGAGTGTCTGCAAAAAATCGTCTCTGCTTTCTCTAAAATGACATATCATTATAACAAAACTATTGTTTGTACTTCAACCTAAGGTATTATAGCACCCTACCATCGATTTAATTTTTTCCTTTCGTTCGTATGTGAAGGATGAGCTTCGAGTATTTGTGGATTTCCTGTAAAAAGTGCCAAAATTCTGACTTTACACATTTATTACGGAAATCCAAGCTTGTTAAACAAGTTGCAGAAGTCAGAATTTTGGCACTTTTTACAGGAAATCCACAAATACTCGAAGCTCAGCCTTCACATACGAACGAAAGGAAAAAATTAAATCGATGATAGGGTGCTATAATACCTTAGGTTGAAGTACAAACAATAGTTTTGTATAAATGATATGTCATTTTAGAGAAAGCAGAGACGATTTTGTGCAGACACTCACCACTCGTGTTGACAATTTCTGTCTGCGGTGAACAGCCTGCAGAGCCTGCGGTTATCCGCGGGTACAGCCGAGGTTCCGGCGTGTATACGGTCTTGCTGAAAAATTGCATTGCGTTCCGTTTCATTCTGTGAGTTCGACAGCTACTTGACTAAATGTTGTATTTTCGCCTTACGCGACTTGTTTTTTCTTTTGTACATTCTCAGCAGAATTCTTTTAGTTCAACCCAATGTACTGCCCAGATAACATCTTGTTTACTGTCGGCGTTGTTTTCATGCATTGTACCACGTTCTATGATGTTTTGGATACATAAATAACAAGTCGCGTGAAGCGAAATTATAAAAAACGCTGGCGCTGGACCCGAGTACTCTTCAGACTGGCTCGCTCCCCCAGTATGAAAGTTTTTGTCTTGTGCACGTGGATTAAAAAAAAAAATTTAAAAAAAATATATTTATTTATTTTACACAATTAAAAAAATTATTAGAGTAAAATAAAACATTAAAACGTTCATAATAAACAATAGCAAACAAGAATTAAAAAAAAAAAACCACAAAAAAACATAGACCACACATGCCGGGAATCGAACCCGGATCACTTTGGCCATAGGCGGACGTGCTACGACAACTTTACTAGAGTTGTGCGTTTGAATCACTGTGTCCCTGTCGCTCTCTCTCGTGCTCTCTGTCTCTCTTTCAGTCTCACCGAGACAAAACACTGCTTTGTAGTTTCTTTGCCGAGACCAAATCCCCACCCGCTGCTGCGCTGGCTTGCTTGCAAATCGTCTCGCATGCGATACGCATGCTTTTCTCGTGATCGGCGGTTCTTTTTGGCGAACTGCCTCGGGTTCAAGTTTAGGTCGCTCCAGGAGAAAAATTCCTGTGGATGTTGGCCTTTAAGATTTTTGAAACCCTAGCTCCTACGCAGCGAATCGAATAGTCAGGACCGTGCATATGATTTGAAAATTAGGTCGCTTTCAAGAAGTGCAAATGTGTAAAAAATCTATAAACCTAAATGTAAACCACAAGATCAAGGATAGATTTTTCTTCTAGTGTAAACCGAGGACCGAGTACGCAAAACTAAGATGTGGGTGTCTCCAAAAATGCAGAAAGATTAAGCTTTCGATTATTGAACCCAGCACTCACCCTTCTTTCGGACACACAATATGCCGTGAACACAACTCCAACCTGTAACATTAAATAGACAGATGTTATATTTTAATTTTGAATGAGAGAGAGAGAGTGGGAGAGAGAGAGAGAGAGAGAGAGAGAGAGAGAGAGAGAGAGACACACACACACACACACACACACACACACACACACACACACACACACACACACACACACACACACACACACACACACACACACACGCACACACATAAACACACACCCTCACACACAGAAAACACACACATATACACGCACGCACACACACACACACACACACACACACACACACACACACACACACACACACACACACACACAAAACAGTACAAGAAAAGAGCAATTACACGAAAACTATGTATTCAGACAAGAAAGCCAGTTTGAAATGCAAAAAGCGACAGGTGAAAAACAGACGCATACGGAAACTGCGTTGAAAATGATTCACTTCATACACATTTTTCTCCAAAAGACCTTTTCTTATTTACATTATTATGCTTTAATGATACTATGTCTTCAGCCACAATGTAATTTTTCTTTTTAAATAATTAAATATTATTGAATTGTATAGCATTGTATTGTACTCTTTTTTTGTTAGCAGGGGACAATTCCACTTACCAGTGCAAAAAGCAAAATGATGAACACAACTTGCACGCCATAACCGTGCTCCGTTTCTGCGTCACATCCGGCCCATGTGACTCCCAACAGCACCACTAACACGGCGCCATTTTTAGAAGCTCGCAATCTGGAAGGAGACATGAATGTTTATATACAAAGCTGCGTATCAGCTGCGTTCGATACGATCGATCACTCTGTTCTGCTCTCTCGTCTCGAATCTGTTTTTGGCATTCACTCTACCGCTCTTCACTGGTTTAGTTCATATCTACAGGGCCGTAGTCAGTATGTGTCTGTCAATAATCTCTCATCTCCTCCATCTCCTCTCTGTTTCGGCGTTCCCCAGGGATCAGTTCTAGGCCCAGTTTTATTTGTACTATACACCACTCCTCTCTCTGCCGTCATCAAGCAACACGCAGTCAATCACTACCTCTTTGCAGACGACACACAACTCCAACAAGCATGCAAGCCTACAGAAATCCAAGCGGTGACGCACACTCTCCAAAACTGCACTTCAGATATTAAATCATGGATGACAAACAATATGCTCAAGTTAAATGATGACAAGACTGAATTTCTTCTTTTCTCTGGAGCTTCCTCTTCGACCACTTCCCTTCCAGCCTCCATCACAGTAGGTTCTAGTGACATTTCTCTCTCTGATAGTGCTAGGAATCTTGGGTTCATCATGGACTCCCACCTCTCAATGAAACAACACATCAAAAAAGTCTGTCAGACATGTTACTTTGAGATCAGAAGAATAGGTTCCATAAGAAAATTTCTCACTGTTGATGCCACTAAAACTCTCGTTACATCCTGCATTCTGTCCAGATTAGATTACTGCAACTCCCTTCTCATAGGCTGCCCTGACTCCACTCTCCAACCCTTGCAAAAAGTACAACACTCTGCTGCACGTCTCATTTTCAGAGCACAGCATCGACAACCCTGCACTCCTCTCATGAAAGAACTTCACTGGCTTCCTGTATCTGAACGTATTAGGTATAAAGCTGCCTGCTTCTGCTACAATATCATCTCTGAATCGGCACCTGCCTATCTTTCTGAACTGGTCTCTCTCTACACTCCCTCTCGCACCCTTCGTTCTTCTGATGATGCTCGACTTCTCTGTCAAGGTCGCTTTAAACGCAAGGCTCATGGCTTCCGCACGTTTTCGTATTATGGACCTCAGTTATGGAATTCACTCCCCTTTCAATTACGTCACTCTCCATCCATTTCATCTTTTAAGTCCAATTTGAAAACTCACTTGTTCCAACAACACTACGGATAGTTCCTTAGTATAGAGTCTGGGGATGTGAGATGTGCATGATGTGTTGTTTGAATCTGACAGTGATTGTATGATTTTTGTATACATGTATTGTTGTCCCGCGCTTTGAACTTTTGATAAGGCGCTTTATAAATGCCCGTTATTATTATTATTATTATAAAAGAATCTAAGCAATTGCAAAAAAATCCAACTGGACGATACAGTCTGTAAATTCAAAGATTTACTTATGTGAAAAAACTGGAGGTTAAACAATAAACCACGAAAAAGAAACTGAGGGAATAGCTTCCCTTCAGTTTCTCCAGATTTTGTTCTGTATAATTGTTATAATCGACAGGTCTTACAAATAAAACTTAATTTCATTGGTGCTCATGTGAAAGCAAGGTAGGTTTTTGTGTCGCACACACACTCACACGCACGCACGCTTAGCCCTAACCCTAACTCGCACGCACGCACGCACGCACGCACGCACGCACGTACGCACACACACACACACACACACACACACACACACACACACACACACACACACAAAACTTACATGTGTTTCTTTCTCGATTTAAATCTCCACTCGTCTGTCCATGTACACACTTTTAGTATGTTCTTCACAGACATCAAAATGGAGGACTGGAACAAATGGAAAGTTTGGTTAACTGAACATTTCGCAATAGTAAAGACAGAAACCTGGTGACCTCCCCCCCTCTCTCTCTCTCTCTCTCTCTCTCTCTCTCTCTCTCTCTCTCTCTCTCTCTCTCTCTCTCTCGATTTAAGAACAGGTCTAAGACTAAAACCTCTATCCGTCTGTATTAAAGATCAGTGAGTCGGTGAGTCTCTCTCTCTCTCTCTCTCTCTCTCTCTCTCTCTCGATTTAAGAACAGGTCTAAGACTAAAACCTCTATCCGTCTGTATTAAAGATCAGTGAGTCGGTCTCTCTCTCTCTCTCTCGCTCTTTCTCTCTCTCTCTCTCTCTCTCTCTCTCTCGCTCTCTCTCTCTCTCTCTCTCTCTCTCTCTCTCTCTCTCTCTTTAAGAACAGGTCTAAGACTAAAACCTCTATTATCCTTCTGTATTAAAGATCAGTGAGTCAGTCTCTCTCTCTCTCTCTCTCTCTCTCTCTATGTCTCTCTCTCTCTCTCTCTCTCGCTCTTTCTCTCTCTCTCTCACTCTCGCTCTCTCTCTCTCTCTCTCTCTCTCTCTCTCTCTCTCTCTCTCTCTCTCTCTCTCTCTCTCTCTCTCTCGCTCTTTCTCTCTCTCTCTCTCTTGGTTTTTGTTCGTCATGCCTTTACCTCCCCTCCTTGTGACAATCATATACTTGGAATTGCTTTAGTGTGCTGGTTGTAATTTTCCTACTTTCAAAGATAACAAACAGTCATGCTAAACACAGAGTGAAATTGACCACGAAAGAAAAGACTTTCGAACTGCATGCACATGTTATGACTCTAGCTATAACTGTCCAAGGCCTAAATAAGAGTTGAAGAAGAAAGAGAATGTTGAGTCACCTACCAAAACCAGAACTAACATTGGAACGAGGAAAGGGTAGAATTGCCAGCTATTCGAATCCACCCAGCACCTGTAAATAAGAAGAATACATACACTAAGTAATTATAACTCTACTCGATGATACAAATATTTCAAAGACGTATAAGCCTACACCAGCAAAAGACTACTTTTAAGAAAAGCCGAGAAAATTTTCAGTATCAATATTATGAAAAGCTGCCCCCCCCCACCCACCCCCCCCACCCCAACACACACATATTAATGTGTTTTTGCAATCTCATCAAAGTATGGGTTACTTCAGTACAAGAGAAAATCAGTTTGCAGAAACAATATAATTTGAGCTTTAATACCACGGTGCACTTTTTATTTCTCAATGGATATTTGCCAGATACCCATCCTGGTTTCTTATTCGCTTCTTCTTCTTTTTATTATTATTCCTTTTCTTCTCCGCTTCAACCTTTCTCTGTCTGTTTGTGAAACAAATGGTATTTATCCACACATTATTCTATTCATCCACCTTCTTTTCGAAGGATTCGAGTTCTTGTACAGACTATTAAGACTAATGATTATGCCAGTTTAGGCCACTTACCAGTAGTAACACACATCATTATGACCGTAACGGTTTGACATCAGAGCCGTGCTTCCAACGGATATAACCGGAATACCTAGAGAGAAAAAAAAGTGAAAAATTCGTGAAACATTTCTATGCGAAAGGTGAAAACTACTAAGTTAAAATTCAATTCAATCAGGAGAAAAGATCAAGGCCACTTTGAGCATAGATAGGTAAATGAAAAATTACTAGGATTTCTGAAGAGTTAATCATGACAAAATGAAAAGGTCATGAAAACATACTGAATAAAGTTCAAAACAACTTAAAAGTCAACACCATCGGGCCAAAAAGACCAAAGCCATTTTGAGATGGGTTAGTGAAGAAAAACTGGGACCATGTGGGCAGTTAGTACAAATGAACTGCAGCATCTGTGACAGAAAGGGACTCTTTGAACTTCGTTCAGAACTAATTCCATGCGTAATTGGTTTTATCTATTATTTTCATAACCTTTCTTATTAGTGGGTCAAAGTTTCGACACAGAAAGATCAAAGAGGTTTTTGCAAACAGAACTCATTTCTGAATGTCACGAATGTCTGCCTTCATCTATAATTCTTGCGAACCATCACCTTTAACATGGTTCTAGGACAATCCCCCCCCCCCCCCCGGACTTCACCCCCCTGGACTTTTCCCCCCTAGGACTTCTCCACCCTAGGACTTCTCCCCCCCCCCCCGGACTTCTCCCCCCGGTCAATTTCCCCCCCGGACTTATTCCCCCGGGTCTATTTCCCCCCCCGGACAATACCCCCCTGGGTATTCATTTCATAATAGTTTCTTCAATCATCGTTGTTATCACACTTGAAGAGTAAGGCGCACGTGAGCTAACATTTTTTGTTTCAGTGGCTGTGGAAAGTTGCATTCCCCTGCGTGAAAAGTGTGCAGTTAGTACAAATGAACTGCAGCATCTGTGACAGAAAGGGACTCTTTGAACTTCGTTCAGAACTAATTCCATGCGTTCATTGGTTTGATCTATTATTTTCATAAGCTTTCTTATTAGTGGGTCAAAGTTTTGACACAGAAAGATCAAAGAGGTTTTTGCAAACAGAACTCATTTCTGAATGTCACGAATGTCTGCCTTCATCTATAATTCTTGCGAACCATCACCTTTAACATGGTTCTAGGACAATCCCCCCCCCCCGGACTTCACCCCCCCCTGGACTTTTCCCCCCTAGGACTTCTCCACCCTATGACTTCTCCCCCCCCGGTCAATTTCCCCCCCGGACTTATTCCCCCGGGTCTATTTACCCCCCGGACAATACCCCCCTGGGTATTCATTTCATAATCATCGTTGTTATCACACTTGGAAGAGTAAGGCGCACGTGAGCTAACATTTTTTGTTTCAGTGGCTGTGGAAAGTTGCATTCCCCTGCGTGAAAAGTGTGCTCCTGTTATGCTTTTTGTTTTACGTAGAAATGATTTTCAAACAAAATGCAGCGAGCACCTCTTGTTGTCAAACTAAACTCCATTGTGTACTATCCTGAAGCAAGGTCAAAGTAAAATAATTTAAGTTATTGAGACATCCCAGTGCACTAAGGGATTTATAGAGCAAATCGAGAAAAGTCATTATTGAACGAATTAAGCGCATAGCGCTGAGTTCAATAATTATTTTCGAGATTTGCTCTATAAATCCCTTAGTACACTGGGATTGTTTCAATAACGATATTGTCAGTACCGCCAGACAAAAAAAGAAGATTCAAAACGCACATTTTGCAACACGCATTTGGATAGGCGTAAATGTGTGGTCAGGTTTGTGTCAGATCTACTTTTGTGTGGGCTGTCTCAAGTGTGTCGTGCTTTCGTCACACGCAAACTCTTGTTTTAATTTCTGTTGGTAAATTCCAGTGTAGCGTTAAGCTAAAAAGTGATGATCTTTCATAGAGACCTCATTTAAACTCGGAGAAAGGACTGTGCTCTTAGTTATTTGCGATTCGAAACCTTCATCGAGCTTCGACAGATTGACTGTCCAGAGTGTTGCCCCTTGAATTGACTCCAAGGCCACGGTTAGCACATTTTCAAAGTAAATGTGGTATGTTTCTCGTGTTGTATCTTCACTCATCGGGGAGACTGGTACTATATATGAACCGTAAGAATGCTGTGAACCCTACACGTATTATGTCCCCATCGTTTGTTTGTTCACATTTGCCCAACATGTTAATTTGTTGCGTTTTTTTTATGCGTCTGCTAGGCGGCTAGGGCAATCGAACCACTGCACTGCAGTCTCATTTCAAAAACAGCAATTGCTGGTCTGCACGCATGAGGCAGGCTGGTAATAAGTTTTATACATGGTAAGAACGTTCTTAACCCTACACGTTTTCGATTCCGATTGTTGTCGCCTTGAAATAATAATTCGGAAACCATTCATTTACTGAACTGATGCAGTCGTATTTCAGTGTAGTCTACTATAACAGAGTCGACTTCCAAATGCTGGTCTAGCTGGTACGTTATCGGAATAACACTTGTGTTTTCTGTTTGCCGCTGGGAATTTTACACTAACTCATCATTTAGTAATGTGGTTAATAAGCTACATGCCACTAACACGGCATATGAGAAGAATCTTTGCAAGTCAAAACGAGAAGAGACCATTTGTGGAAGAGATACAGCCGCTTCTATTTTTAGATCAGTGGGCTTAACTGTGGCACAGGCGCCTGCGATCTGTCAGAAAAAAAACTTTCCGCTTTGAGCCGCAGGAAATGTATGGTTATTTTTTGGTAAAGTGGAGAATATAAGCTACATGTCATTAATTAATTCTGAGGATGAGAGTACAGTCGTGCTTTGGCAAAGGGCGTAAGAATACGCTCTGTGGAAAAGAGTGCGCTAACAGATTTAAGCGCATCGCCATTAGCCAATCAACTGGTTCACATCAGTCATGTGACACCAGTACTTACTGACAATCCCTTTTATATAACACCTTTGAGCTTTGAAATACTGATTTATACTCACTGATGAACAAAACCCAGGGCAGCAATTTGAGTTCTAAAATACTGATGAATGCTCACTGATGATTTCTATGATCCGCAGAAAGGGAAGAAAGTTAACGATAATCACTTGTGTTTATTTTGGGGGGGGGGGGGGGGGGAGGGGGGTATTGGTGTGTGTGTGTGTGTGGGGAGGTGTCCTAGGGGGTATTGTCTGGGGGGGAATTGACCCGGGGGGAGTTATCCTGGGGGGGGGGGTTGTCCTAGGGGGGAGTTGTCCAGGAGGGGATTGTCCTGATACGCTTTAACATATCACGGACTCTTTGACATTTTGTTGTTGACAATGTTCCGTAGACAGTCGTGAGTCGAGCGTTTGAAAATGCCTGAGCCTGAAGGCGGGAGTAACTTACACCTCTTGGTATCAGTCTGCCTTAGAGATGAGGACGACAGTTGGCCAGATGGCCAGAATAGCGCGCTGCATTTTCCTGCATAGAACTAAGGCGCGTCTGCCGCGACGGTGCCTGAGCTAAACATTGGCGGGCACTGCTCACAGCCCGACACACGGCACTGTAAACATTCCCAGTCCCTTCACCTCTCTCGCCACCATCCGTCCTACCCTTGGTCTCATGCCTGTAGAAACGTCGTGATTTGTTATTCGTTTTGTCTTCGTCAAACACGTGAATACAGTATTTTTGGGTCTTGTTATTAATGTTCCGCAGGTAATAAAGACGAGTGGATGTCAGTGTAATCAATGAACTTTGCAACTAAAAAGTTAATTTAAAGCTTTGGCTTGATTTACAAAACGCGCCTCGTGGTCTAATACTGTCATAACAATTTGAACCTTAACAGACGATGTTCGGAAATAACTTTGTTGGGTTTGTACAGGTTATGGAGTGAATACTCTTACTTTTCTTGAGTCCAACTTTTCCAATATATTCACTAGCGAGGGATGTGTCTGAAACACGGGTGAAAAGTTTGCCTCACTATAAGCAAGAGTATTCACTCTTCCAGAACCGGCACGGTTGGCCTTGTGGTAAGGCGTCCGCCCCGTGATCGGCAGGTCGGGGGTTCGAACGTAAGACTTTAAAATAGGCAATCTAGTGGCTGCTCCGCCTGGCGTCTGGCATTATGGGGTTAGTGCTAGGACTGGTTGGTCCGGTGTCAGTATAATGTGACTGGGTGAGACATGGAGCCTGTGCTGCGACTTCTGTCTTGTGTGTGGCGCACGTTAAATGTCAAAGCAGCACCGCCCTGATATGGCCCTTCGTGGTCGACTGGGCGTTAAGCAAACAAACAAACAAACAAACATATAAACCGGCAGATTTAGTACCGGAGTTTTTTTTCTCTCACGGGGACAGGGTCTTTACACAAATGTGACGGCACTGGCACTGTCCAGGATTACAAAAATCATCAAAGGAATTGGTGTGTTCCACAACCTCATAATCACACTTTTTAAAACTTAAAAAAACCCACCCGGAACAGCGTCTAAAGACGGCAACATTGTTTACCGTTTTGAAAATATTACGGCTCTGTTTAGAGTTACAAGGGCAAGTGCAGAAAAGTCAACAAAACAATGACATATTTAAAAAAAAATATTTTATATTGTTACAAAAAGGTCGCAGAGTAGTTTTGCCAGGGGTTACACAAAAACAGAAAAAAATCACAAAAGAAATATCGAATTCAAACGTTTTGCCTCTATTGGGCCGTGATATTGGCAAAACTAAAAAATAGAAAAAAGGTACTCTTTATGCATGAAATAAATCAAGACTGCCCCAACGAAGCTGAACGGCGACCGTTTGCAACGGTTTTTAATTTGAAATGACACTTTCGTGCCTCAGCAAACATTAAGTTCAATATCATAAATCAATTTGATGATGTTTAGTATTCCAAGTCTTCTATATGTGTGGTTCCAATCCAATACCAGCTGCGAACAATTATAGAACACTGGACACATTTCTAACTTAGTGGTATCAGGTGAAGCCCCTTTAGACCTATGGTGTATACACGCTATTTTTTTTTTAGCAAAACCTTGACCACAATTTTGCTAGCCGAGACACTCTATTCTCGTGCTGAGAATGAACAAAAGCTATCCTAGTTCAAAGGAATTGTTAAAGTTTTTCTTTTTCGCCAAACACGAACAGCAAAATCTGAGAAACAATCCATTTGGCTTCAAAAGACAGGCTTGTGATCTATTGGACCTCTGCAATTTTCCTTGTTTGTATAAGGACAGTAACATTTTGAGAACTATGATCTATTGGTCCTCTGCAATGTTCCTTGTTTTTATAAGGACAATAATATTTTGATCTATTGGTCCTCTGCAATGTTTCTTGTTTTTATAAGGACAGTAACATTGTGAGGCCTGTGATCTATTGGACCTCTGCAATTTTCCTTGTTTTTATAAGGACAGTAACATTGTGAGGCCTGTGATCTATTGGACCTCTGCAATTTTCCTTGTTTTTATAAGGACAGTAACATTGTGAGGCCTGTGATCTATTGAACCTCTGCAATTTTCCTTGTTTTTATAAGGACAGTGACATTGTGAGGCCTGTGATCTATTGGACCTCTGCAATTTTCCTTGTTTTTATAAGGACAGTAACATTTTGAGGCCTATGATCTATTGGACCTCTGCAATTTCTTTGCGTGCCCTTTTTGAAAATAGCCGCTTACATCGAGTTTCTGAGAACAGTGTTGAGTCCAAATTAGGCTGACGGCAAAGGTCACGGGGTGTTAAACGAACATTTTGATTGATTGCAACAGAAATTGGTAAAAACAAATTGTTTTTAGCCATCTAAAGCTTGCTGGAATGTCGAAGATAAAGCTACAGGCTCCAGGCTCAGAACAGGCATGGAACTCGTTACTTTGGAGACATGTTCTGCGTGATGTCGAATCAGGGGTGATTTTTGCTTCAACATAGTTTCAGACCATGAAAAGAAACACGTTTGAGGGTACTTTTTCAAAGCCTCTATTCCTTACATAGCAGTTTCCTGTTCCAGTCAGGCTGGAGATTGAAGCAAACACTTGTACAGCTTAGAACGGCGAATACCTCGGCAAGACGATCGTCAAAGGTGGAGCATGGAGAGTGGACAAATAATCACACAGCCCTTGCTACAGCCAAACCGATTTCACTTTTTCGTTTTTGTTCATGGTATACTACTTCCAGCCACATCAACTCGGATCCCGACACCATACATACAACGGCAGGACAACGTCACTAGTAGTCTGGGAGGACACAAACGCATGCGCGACGATGCCTATGAAAAGCGAGTGCATATAATTATTAAACTATTCAACACGAAAAACACCTTTATTTCCAGGGAGTGAACACTTAAAGTGATAATACTGATTCCATCCTAAAGCCGAAAAATGTATCGGCGAAGATGCATATGAAATCGAAGTGCACATAATTATTTAAGTATTCAAAACGAGAAACTTTTTTTTTTTTTGGGGGGGGGGGGGGGGGGGGTGGGGTTCGGTGCAAAGGCGGGAATACTGACCCCATCCAATGCCGAGGAATTTCCAGCATCGTTCTGAGAGAATCCTGGCACTCTGCGCATGCACGATGACGTACATGTGAATGGTGTCCACGAAGAGGAAAGAGAACGCCCCCAGTAACGCCAAGTGTAACAACAGTCGTCCAGTCAGACACAGCATCTGAAAAAAAAAGAATTGAATAAATAAAAATAAAAATAAAAATAAATAAATGAAATGACGGCTGTTTTCCCATTGGTCCTATCTCCTGAGCAGTTCAGGGCAAGAGCAATCAAGTTTTCGGGATATACTTAGGTCTCAGTGTTTGCTAGAAATAGACAAAAAATGGAATTTTAGAACGTGACTTGGAAGCTAAGTGATATCAACGTAGCAATGTTTGGCGTAACAGCGAAGCAAATTCTCTTAAAATGTAACATGCTACGCCGTAATACCCCTGTCACACTAAGGCTGCGTCCTCATGGCGTTCCCGCGGCGTTGTAAATTTTTCAGAGCGCCGTGGGATTGCAGGAAAATTCTGCGATTGACTGCGCTCTCACGGCGTGCTAGGAGTCACTGCGCGTCCACGGCGTGTCGATTAAGCGGAAGTGCGTGTACACGACAGGGGAGTGTACTCTGCGTTATGGGGTTGGCTCACAACGCACTGTCAACTTCCTGCAAACGCCGGCCCCCGTAGCGCAGTGGTTAGCGCATCGGGCTGCGGGCCGGGAGGTCATGGGTTCGAATCCCATCAGGGTCATGTGGGTTTTTCGGGCTACGGTCGGCTCCTACCCAGAGTGGAAGTGCTATGGTTCCTATGGGAAGGCTGGGATCACACAGTCGAGTGTCATTCACTTAACGAATGCGACTTTGAGGGTGCTCAGGTTCTGTATACCTGACCAACACCGCAGGTGCGGCAGTTCTCGGGCCTGGTTGACGCCAGGATATATTATGACAGTAAGCGTAGAGTGCTGCCCTGTCACGTAGTCTCAAAATCCAAATTGGAAATCCAAAGCATCATCATTATAATCATCCTCATCTCATTAATCATCCAAAATATAAATTGTCCTTACTCTTGTGGCCCTTCATGCCCGGAGCTCTCATGGTGACCTTGGTCTCAGTGTTCCTGTTCGATCCTTCCCTGAATAGTAGTTCTGCTGTCAGTCTTCAACGTGTGACGTTCTGGGGGGTCGACGGAGGGACGTGTTGGCGGTCTGCTCTCTGGAGGGGACGCTCACTCAGTCTGGCTCCGCGACTTAAAAGTCAATGTCGTTAGTAGGGTGCATAGTAGGTAGTGGGATGCGTCCGTTAGCTCGGGACAGACCCACTACTGAACACCGTCGAAGTGACTCAGCAGAAGTGCAGTGTCATCTTCCGAGGGTAGCCTACCGCAGCGACCCGACATCCCCCCTCTAGCGTCTGTAAAATCGACAAGTCTGGCAGCGGAACGAAATTCAGAGGTGGTTGGAGCAGTGAGTGCAGGGACGGGGCGGTGTGAGAGCACAACGGGACAAGGAACAGGTGTAAAGACGAAAAAAACACAAACAAAAACAACAACACCTTTCTGCAAACGCCCTGCCAACGCTGACGGACGCTGTAGAAGCGCAGTGACATCCCCAAGGACTCCGTGAGGTCATCGTGCAAACGCCCTGCAAACGCTGATGGACGCGGTAGAAGCGCAGTGACATCTCCGCGAGGTCTCCGTGCAAGCGCCGCCGACTACCACTGCGTCCCTACTGCGCGCCCACGGAGCTCTTGTGGCGCGGTAGGAGACCTTACTGAGCTGCTACGGCGACCCTACGGCGTTCCTACCACGCGCATATCAGAACGCCGAGCGACGGCGCGTACTTTGTGCATGCTCAAAATGCGCGCCGTTGCATGGCGTTCTTGGCGACTCCACTGTGTCAATTGGAGATGCCACCGCGTTGCTCCGGCTCTGTAGGAGACCCTACTGCGCGCACCTCGGCGTTCTTCATTATTTTTCTTGGACGCCGCGGGAACGCTGTGAGGACGCAGCCCTAGTATAGTGGGACAGGGGTATAAGCATAACAGTTGGAAGCTCTGCAAATCTAAGCAAAACCAACTGACACTTACCTGAAGTTGTCGACCACTCAGACACGTGATGCTGACGGTAAGCACGATGAAGAGACACAGGATGAAGTTGAGGCGGACGATGTGGTACACTGACGTCAGATTCCTGCAGAAGAACAAACAAAGTTCTAAAGAATCTGAGAGTCAAAGACCCCTTTCTTCCCGTTTCACGGCGAATTTGCGTCAGTATCAAGAAAATGACACGCTTCAGTTACCCTCAAACTGTAACTCTTGATGTGGTGCACGGACGTCAGATTCTTGAAGAAAAAACAAACAACTAAAGAATCAGGGTATTAAAGATCCCTGTCTTCTTCTCGTTTCACGGCGAATTTGTGTCACAAGCTAGAAAAGAGGAGAGCTCGAATGGAGTTAATTTTGGACGAAATCAGGCCAACATACTAACTCAAGCCCCTCGAAATGTAGTTAATCTTGGCAGAAGTTCGGCTGACGTTGTACCTCTAGTCGCTCGAAAAAGAGTTAATCTTGGCAGAAGTTCGGCTGACGTTGTACCTCTAGCCGCTCGAAAAAGAGTTAATCTTGGCAGAAGTTCGGCTGACGTTGTACCTCTCGCCGCTCGAAAAAGAGTTAATCTTGGCAGAAGTTCGGCTGACGTTGTACCTCTAGCCGCTCGAAAAAGAGTTAATCTTGGCAGAAGTTTGGCTGACGTTGTACCTCTAGCCGCTCGAAAAAGAGTTAATCTTGTCAGAAGTCTGGCTGACGTCCTACCTCTAACCGCTCGATATAGGATCGACCTTTCCTTGGGACACATACTAAACGCTAACATCCTGGCTGACGTCCTAGCTCTAACCGCTCGATATAGGATCGACCTTTCCTTGGGACACATACTAAACGCTAACATCCTGGCTGCTTTTGTGCAGAGTGATTTTGTCTGAATGAATTTCTTGCCTCAACGTAACGTAAAGCAGCAAACACGTCTAAACGGAAAGCAGCAAACACGTCTAAACAGAAAGCAGCAAACACGTCTAAACGGAAAGCAGCCAGAATGTTGATTTTTGGCATGCGTTTAAGCGAAAGGATTTTCTTATTAAATCAAAAAGATATATTTAATCGCGCAGATTTGTGATGGTGAACATAATAGTGTTCACGAGAAGCACTGTTCCTTTTATCCTTCGCCAGGCCGGGTTAGGCCAAAAAAAAAAATAGGTCTGTTTACGGTAACCCGACCGACCCTAGTTTTTTTCGCGCGACCCTAGACTTTTTTTTGGCATTTGGGAAAAAAAAAAAAAATTTTGGTTTTTTGGCAAAATAACGTAAAAATATGGTTTTTTGGAGAAAAAAAAAATCCCGACCTACCGACCCTATTTTTTTGGCCTATGTTACCGTAAACAGACCTATTTTTCTTATTGGCCTATCGACTACACACGGAAGACATCGTGGGGCCGTGTGGACCAATGCTTCTCAAAGAAGGAAAAACGTGCATACCCTTCTGTCCGCACGGCCCCACGGCGTCTACGGAAGGGGATTCCCGTTTTTCCTTCTTTGAGAAGCATGGGTCCGCACCGGCCCCACGGCGTCTACATAAGGGGATGCACGCTTTTTCCTTCTTTGAGAAACATGGGTCCGCACGGCCCCACGATGTCTTCCGTTTGTTGTCTAAATTTGACCTTTGTTTTTTTTAATTACTTCTCGCTGAAATTTAATGATCTTTTAGGACCGAAGAGCTTTCTAGGTGCCTGAGGCATTCTTAAAAGCTCATTAAAAAATTCCAACTAGTTTTAAGAGATATTTGCAATTAAACACCCTTCTAGGTCCACACGGACCCACGACCACCGGCGAAGGTTAACCAGAACAAAAAGGTTCATATCTATTCGAGAGCATATATAAGTGTGTCATCATTTGAATGTCGAAACAAAATCGAGATTTTAGACATGAATGTTGTGAGCTATCACATACGAAAGGAAAGGGTGAAGACTGGCACACATTTTAACAGGGTAGCAAATACAGCGAGACAGACAGACAGACAGACAGACAGACAGTCACACAGACAGTCACACAGACAGACAGACAGACAGACAGACAGACTTTGGTTGGTGCTTTCTATCATAACTAACATTAGGACCACGTCCTAATTGAATGACCTCCTAGCACCCAAATACACGCGCCAGGTATGATAAAGACCAATGGGATGCCAGGTTTTAGGACCTATGAGCTAAAAAGACCAATCAGATGCCAGTTTCTCGGACCTAGCACCCAAATACACGCGCCAGGTATAATAAAGATCAATCAGATGCCAGGTTCTAGCACCTAGGAGCTAAATACACGTGCCAGGTATGATAATGACCAATCACATGCCAGGTTTTAGCACCTAGGAGCTACAAAGACCAATCAGATGCCAGTGTTTGGGTGCTAGGAGGTCATTCAATTAGGACCTAGGTCCTAATGTTAGTTATGATAGAAAGCGCCAACCATAGACACACTACAACCATCACATTCAAACATAAAGACAGACAGACAAAAACAACAAAAACACACACATAAAAAACCTTAACAAACAGTAAATACGTAATAATGGGTTGAAGATGTGCATAATTATGCTTATGGTAGTTTGGCCCGTATGAGCGACAACATTAATGTCCTTATAACGTTCATGTTTTGCCCATCGGAATGCTAAACAAAGTGTTTTTATACCTTACGTTCAGAAGTTGGAAGTTGGTATTGTTACCGACACCACACTATTGTCTAAAGATTGTATATTTGTTGGTGAGTATTGTGGAGAGAACAAAAAGTAAAGAAAGTTGATTTTTTCCAAATTGTAAATTTTTGCAAACTGTAAATGAACATGTATGAATGGAAAATTGTATGTATTGAGGAATACATATTTATGGATTAAAAGCCCCACAATGATGTGCATGGCAAATTTTATTAAAACAAATAAAAAATAAAAATAAAGACAGACAGAAAGACAGAAAGGCAGAGAGGCAGGCAGAAAAAAAGACACACACACGCACACACATACACACATACATACACATACACACACACACACACACACACACACACACACACACAGACACACACACACACACACACACACACACACACACACACACACACACACACACACACACACACACACACACACACACACACACACACACACACTCCCACCACCACAGGCACTGACACCACCACCACCACAAACTCTCCAGTCCAGAGTACCGTAAGGCCTGGCGCTCACCTATGTAACTTCAGCAGGACCGCCGACGCACTGCAGATTATCCCAGCCCGCTACACGTTGCGTGAAAGGAAAACAGGCCAAGTACTCTTCATAATCCCTATCGCAGCATCAATGATATGCAGTGCGTCGTCTGTGCCGCTGAAACTGCGCAGGTATATTCTGCCCTTAAGACCGCCGGGGCGGACTAGGGGGGGGGGGGGGGGGGTACAGGGGTTGCGCAACCCCCCTGGCTTAAGCATGTACCTCCCAAACGCTTTTTTTTTGGGGGGGGGGGGGGGGGAGGGAGGGGTTGCATCTGGATCATCATGAAATCCGAGGAGTGAGCGCACCTCTCACCCCCTCCAAAAAAAATCATGAAAAAGGGAACATTCCTTGCATTGCATTCCGTTGCCTATGTGTCATTGCCTATACAGCTTGCTGTCGAATTTACCTTTTTCGTTCAAGGAGAGGCTTCCTTTCCCTCCAAAAACATCAAACAACGTTCAGCCACCCTGGACCCCCACAAAGGGGCTTCGCCCCCTGGACCCCCATCTTTAACCCCCCCACCCCTCGTACTTACCTCCTCCGGCCCTGAGACTCACCTGAACGCAAGCAGATAAGCCAGCAGTGTCGCTGTCATGCCACACAAGGCAATGATGCAGCCCATCAACAGTATAGGTGAGTCCGATGAACCCCTTCGCTTGTTCTGCAAACACAAGGTCACACACCAATGCACTAGCTTCTTTCATCAAATGTAGACCGTCCTAACACGGAACTCGCAACGACATAGAGTATGGCGACCGGTTTAGTGCAGTGTTAAAATTGACAATTTCCAGCAGAAATATTCTATGAGAAACATCGACGATGTTTGTCTCAGATGATTTAATGATTATGTTAAAGGTTGGCCTTTCTTTCAAATGCGAAACAACAAACAAACCCACAAACAAAAACATACAAACAAACAAGCAAGGTGATCTCAAAATGATCAGAGAGAGAGAGAATTGAATTGAATTGAATTGAATTGAACTTTATTTAACAAGGATTAAGATTTAAGGCTACGCCTTTTCTTACAATCTGTCCTTGGGACGCACAATGGTAAAATTGAAAAATTAAAAAGTTAAAAAGTTTACCAACAAAAGGAGGTCAGATAACTTCAGCACGTGATGATAAAGATGACGATGATGACGATGATGATGATGAAGATGAGGCATGAAGAGAGAGAGAGAGAGAGAGAGAGAGAGAGAGAGAGAGAGAGAGAGAGAGAGAGAGAGAGAGAGAGAGAGAGAGAGAGAGAGAGAGAGAGAGAGAGAGAGTTGACTGTGATTCGTCGTATTGCCATGTTAGTTTAGGTCCCATTTTGTGTGTGTAGTTTTTGTGTTTCTTGCATTTGAATTGTAAAGCGCGTGGGACTTGCGCTATAGAAAAGTGATTTATTATTTCCTTAATTCTCACCAGGTTTATGTCCATGCGAGGTCTGACAAAGACAGTTACGTGCACTGGGAGAGAACAGACGCAGGTTGTCATGTTGATGCCAGAAAATAGTACCTGGCACTGGGAGTGACTCCACTCATGTTCCAGACTATTCCTGGAAAAAGAGTAGGACAATTAAACAAATAAATATGTGTACGCAGGGCTCCCCAAAGTGCGCGTCACTGCGTCCTATACGCACTAGAAGCTAAAAACACGTACTAGAAATGTATGGAGGGGGTCCCGGGACGCACTAAACTTTTAAAGAGCGGGTCCTGGGACGCACTTAATTTTCTTTTATCGTGCGTAACGTAGATACTTTTTCAGACTGTAATCGTCAGCTATGTACACAGTATAGTACACTATGCGTGACCACAATGTTTTACAAGTACACCGGGACTTTTAGGCTTTTGGACCCTTGGGACCCTCTAAAAGTCTGCAGCGGGGGTTCATGGACCCTCTAAAAATTGAAGATGGGGGTCCCGGGACCCTCTTGGAGGGTGGTCCGTGGGGAGCCCTGGTATGCTAATGGCTGTTGTTGGAGACTACTACGTACCAGCACTGGTGCTGTGGTGTACTCCACAAACAATTCAGAATATTCCTTGAAAAAGAGTAGGAAATAACAAAATAACATAAATGTTTGTATACTCATGGCTCTTATTGGCGACACTAACAGCACTGGCGCTGTGGTTGACTCCACTTGTATTTAAGACTATTCATTGAAACAGAGTTTAAAAACATATTCAAAAGAACGTTCATTTTTGTGTGGCCCTTTTCGGCTACACTACAGGTTTTCTAACGTGGTAAACTCCAAATGTAAAACAAACATGCAATGTGTTTCGCTCAGAAGAAATTTGAATAAATTATTTGACCATCCCAACACCTAACAGTCTCGACACTACTATTTATATTTGACACGGTACCAAGTGGAAACATGAAATATTTTTCCTTTTGAAGGAACAGGTTGAAAACATCACCTAGCTCGAAAATAGCAGAATGTGACCCATTTTTTTTATACCAAGAGAAACTTGACAGGATTTTCTTTTAATGATATGGTTGGATTTTTTTTCTCCACTTTACCCTGTATTTCGTTTTTGTCTTTATGTTTTTGAAACGCGCACCTCGCCGTCTCCAAGTCTCTTCCAAAGGGCATGCACACACATAATAATTACATACACAAACTCTCTCACACACACATACACACACACACACACACACACACACACACACACACACACACACACACACACACACACACACACACACACACACACACACAAAACCAAACTATTTGGAGACATTTCTCTCTTAGAACCTTATTGACAAACACACACACACACACAGACGGATGTTTCTAACCTATCATTGAGGAGGGAAAAACATAAAGTTTCGTTATGCTCAAAGAGGGAGTGTTTCATTGGATGATGAAACGACAGCGCTGCCCGGAAGTGTTCTGTCTCCCACAATCCCCCCGTCGGAATTACGGAGCGAAGTCGAGACAAAGGCAGCCATAGGCTGTTTTCGCTGAAAAAATCAAATAAATAGTGAATGGCAAATGATATATCAAAAGTACAAAAAAGAAAGCAAAATAAATATAATAAAATGAACTTTAAAAAGATGTCCCTGCGTGAATTTTTTCAACGCAAAATGCTAAAAGGTACGTTAACGGACACCCATAGATGGAAGTGAAAATGTAGGACACGCTAAAATATTGACAAAAAACGATTATTTTATACTTTTCTCGTATTCTACATAATATCGTCGGAGAAAAAACTCCTGATAGAAAAACAATATTATAGTTATCTTTGCTGTTGGCTATTTCGCATTGATATTAGTGAAGCCACCGTGAATTGTGATAGGAAGCACACAACTCCAATTTCATAATGCCCCAAAATGGCAAAATAACACAAACAACACAGTTAGGTTTAGCACAATAACATCTTTTTTTTATCCAAACACATTGGAGAGAGAGAGAGAGAGAGAGAGAGAGAGAGAGAGAGAGAGAGAGAGAGAGAGAGAGAGAGAGAGAGAGAGAGAGAGAGAGAGAGAGAGAGAGAGAGAGAGAGAGAGAGAGAGAGAGAGAGAGAGAGAGAGAGAGAGAGAGAGAGAGAGAGAGAGAGAGAGAGAGAGAGAGAGATAAATAACCCTTCGGCGTTTTCAACGTGATTACAAAGACACAATTCGTTCATGCGACACAAAAAAAAAACTACCAGATAAAGAGGGCTTTCTCCTCTGTTTCAAGGGGAAAACTTCTTGAGGGAAATATTAAATATTACATAAAAATGTGCCCGGGGACTTGTATTCCAGAGCTTCTGGTAAAAATTTGGGAGACAAAAAATGTCCGGTTCCTTTTTAAGATTTCATTATGCTTGTTATTCGCTCATGTGCCAGGAGAGTGGTTCCGCGTAACTCTCCCCTTTTCTTGTTGCACATTGAGTAAGCATCATTTGGAACGCTTACGTCCCCTTGTTTCTCAGGCCTTTTTAAGATGCCCCAAATCGCCCTAAGGGAATGGCAAATGCAATTTCTCCCTCTTATTTAGCTGTCTATCACGTGTCAGTTGTGTCCTGGGTTGTTGCCCCCAGTCCTAGAGTTGTATTTAAAAACAAGGCCAAACATGAGGGTCGGTATTGGAAATTTAATGACAGCCTTTTGCGTGATTCTGAGTTTCTTGACAAAATGAATGTGTTTTTGGAACAATATATGAATGATCATTCTGAGGACAACCCCCACGACAAATCGGATTTCTGTAAAATTCAGATAAGGGAATTCTGCATATACGATTTAGTAAAAATAAACATAAGCAAAACATTGATAATAAATCTATGTTGCAAAAGCAACTTAACGAAACAGATAAGAAATTGTCAATTGATAAAAAAAAATCAGGATTTGTTAACACAAAGAGAAAATTTAAAGCACAAACTTGAAATATTCAATATTCAAGAAGCAAAGAGTGCACAAGTAAGATCTCGAGACAGATTTATTGAACAGGGTGAGAAAAACACTCGCTACTTCTTGAATCTTGAAAAGGTAAGAGCAAACGTTAAGATAATGGACAAATTAATGGAAGATTCCGGGAATATTCTTTCTTTATTTGGTGTTTAACGTCGTTTTCAACCGTTCAAGGTTATATCGCGACGATTCCGGGAATATGATTACATCACAAGAAGAAATAATGAAAGAACAAACAAAATTTTACCACGATGTATTTGGAAAAAATATTGATTTTGACGAAAATAAAGCTGAACGTGAAGTTGATGGATTAAATTCCACAGTTAACATACGAACAGAAAGTTGACATCGACCGTGAATTTACTATTGACGAAATTGGCAGAGCATTACAGTTATTAAGGAACGGATCATCGCCAGGTTTGGACGGGCTTACAGCTAGTTTTGTGAAGTTTTTTTGGCCGAGCCTAAAGACGATGGTTTTCAATTCTCTACAAACATTCTTTCAAGTCGGTGAGATGTCGACTACACAAAAAAGAGCAGTTATTTCCTTACTCCACAAAGGAAAAAAATTACCACGGGACAGCCTAATTAATTGGAGACCAATTTCGCTGACAAATACTGACTATAAAATATTTGCAAAGTGTTTAGCAATTCGTCTCGCATCTGTCATTACTGATATTATTTCAGAAGATCAAGTCGGTTTTATTAAAGGGAGAAAATCAAGGGATGCTATTCGATTGATTGATGACGTAACAGATTTTATGAATCAGAAAAATGAACCAGGCATTTTACTTGCCCTTGACTTTTCACGTGCTTTTGACTCAATTTCCAAAGATTATATGTATTGGGCATTTAGAAATTTGGTTTCAGTGATAACTTTTTGAATTCCGTAAAAATGTTAACGAATAATACCACAAGTTGCATCAATTACATGGGATGGATCTCTGAGGAATTTGACGTATTAACCGGAATTCGTGAGGGATGTAATTTTTCACCGATGGCCTTTGTCCTTGGCCTTGAACTTTTAGCCATTAAGATACGCAGTGACCCGAATATAAAAGGATTTAAAATTCCCGTCATTTCATTCAAAAACCAATTTGGAATATAGTTTAAAATTGGCAATGTATGCAGACGACGTAACAATGTTCCTTAAAGATAAACACGATCTCCAACACGTACTGTTAATAGTAAAACAGTTTTCATGTATTTCAAATTTACATCTGAATGAAAATAAAACAGAGGCAATGTGGCTAGGATCCATGAAGAACAGTCTTGAGCAATACTGTAATATAAGATGGAAAAACCAGTAAAAAATTTTGGGTATGATATTTAGAAACGATATTGGTGCCTCTGACATTGAAGAGAATTGGTCAGTACGGTTTAACAGAATTGAAAGAATTGTTGGAATGTGGTCAAAACGGAATTTAAGCATTAGTGGTAAATTGTGTATAATTAAAACTTTTTTGATATCCCAGTTTGTATATGTTTTGCAGGCACTCTCTGCACAGACAAAAGTGCTTGATAGATTAAATACTATCCTTTTTACATTTTTGTGGAAACGGAAGTACTCAAATAGTAAAGCTTTTGAAAAGGTGAAACGAACAGTTGTATGTAATAAAATCGAAATAGGCAGCATTAACATGATAAATATGCATGATATGCAGACATCCTTTTTGTTATGTTGGTTACAACAAACAGATTTTGCAAATTGGCAATTGATTCCAAGACATTATTTTGAGGTTCTTGGAAGCCAGCTGTGTTGCTTTAAATCAACTGCCAAACCAAAACAGTTTATTGGTCTGACCAGAGTTAAATAAAAATTTTGGCAACAAGTTTTAAAAATATGGATTGAGAACAGATATTTATTTCCTGTTCAAAAAGAAAGTATTTTTGATCAATGTTTGTGGAATAATGCAGATATTATTTTTAGAAAGAATGTGTTGTGTTTTGATAAATGGATTGAAGCCGGTGTGAATTGTGTACGTGATGTATGGATAGACGAAAATATTGTGTCATTTGAACATATTTGTGCCATTGTTGGATATAGTGCCATAAGGCTGTTTGAGTACAACGCTTTGCACACGGCCCTCTGCGCGCGAGCACTGCGAGACAACACAGTTAAAGAAGACGCTGGGGACGAGCCTCCTGCGACCTGTTTTCAGGGCATGCTAAATAACCCTTCCCCGAAGAAATTTCGTGCGATATTAACGCAATCCAAAGCCAGTGAACCCTGCTCTGTAAAATGTTGGTCCCACAAATATAACATTTGCATTGACGAAAAGTATTGGGTCCTGGCAAGTGCATGTACAAGCGAAGAAAGATTAAAGTTACTCCAATGGAAAATTTTACATAATATTTATCCCACAAATATTTTATTGCATAAAATGAAGTTAAAATAAAATAGTTTATGTAGTCTTTGTAATGAAATGGATTATATTCAACACTTCTTTTGGAAATGTAGCAAAATAAAAATGTTTGGGGAAAATGTTAGAAGATGTATATTTGTTAATACGGGAGAAAATATTATATTAACAGAAAAAGATGTATTGTTTGGTTATTCTCCAGAAGTGCAAACCCCCATAAACAAAATTATTAATCATATTTTGCTCATTTCAAAAATGTGTATCAGTAAGTATAGATAAAGAAACGAAAGTTATTGCATTTAATATATTTTATAAAGAGTATTTTGAAAGAGTTCTGATTATTTGATCACGTGGTTTTTTTTCTTTTTTTTTCTTTTGTTCTTTTCTTATTAAAACAAAAACAAACACAGAAACATATACTTTCCTGTAAAAAAAGAAGAAAAAAAGAAATGTATGATTACAATTATTTTGTTATGAATTAAGCTTGATTTATTTTCGGTTAATTAGAAGTGTTGTGTCTCATTATTACATATATCTTTTTTGTCGTGTTTATTGCAATTTTTATATTTAGTCAAGTTTGGACTAAATATTTTAACATCGAGGGGGAATCGAAACGAGGGTCGTGGTGTGTGTGCGTGTGTGCGTGTGTGTGTGTGTGTAGAGCGATTCAGACTAAACTACTGAACCGATCTTTATGAAATTTGACATGAGAGTTCCTGGGTATGAAATCCCCATACGTTTTTTTCATTTTTTTGATAAATGTCTTTGATGACTTCATATCCGGCTTTTCGTGAAAGTTGAGGCGGCACTGTCACGCCCTCATTTTTCAACCAAATTGGTTGAAAATTTGGTCAAGTAATCTTCGACAAAGCCCGGACTTCAGTATTGCATTTCAGCTTGGTGGCTTAAAAATTAATTAATGACTTTGGTCATTAAAAATCGGAAAATTGTAAAAAAAAATAAAAATTTATAAAACGATCCAAATTTACGTTCATCTTATTCTCCATCATTTGCTGATTCCAAAAACATATAAATATGTTATATTCGGATTAAAAACAAGCTCTGAAAATTAAATATATAAAAATTATTATCAAAATTAAATTGTCCAAATCAATTTAAAAACACTTTCATCTTATTCCTTGTCGGTTCCTGATTCCAAAAACATATAGATATGATATGTTTGGATTAAAAACACGCTCAGAAAGTTAAAACAAAGAGAGGTACAGAAAAGCGTGCTATCCTTCTTAGCGCAACTACTACCCCGCTCTTCTTGTCAATTTCACTGCCTTTGCCATGAGCGGTGGACTGACGATGCTACGAGTATACGGTCTTGCTGAAAAATGGCAGCTACTTGACTAAATATTGTATTTTCGCCTTACGCGACTTGTTATTTATTTTATTCATGTAACCCTAGGGGTTTTTAAAAATAAATATTGACTTGACTTGACTTGATATGGTAGGCCTATTGATATAAATGTGATGTTAGGATATGAATTAGCGTTGAGATATTTCAGTATTGTGTAAATGTTGAAGGATGAATGATGATACGTTGTAGACGGATGCTTGAATTTTTTTTATTAAAAACCCCACAATGATGTGCTTGGCAAATTTTAAAAAAAAAGAAAAAAAAAAGAAAAAAAGATGAGGGTCGGTATAGAGATTAAAGTTTAGTTTGCACTTTTAGAAGTTACACAGGGGCATGAAGCGTTTTAATAACGCCAGCAATGTTCCATACATGTTGGAGAAGAACAACTTTCCTTGTAACGCCGACTGCAAAATCGAGTTTCATCATTTTTACTTAATGCATTTTATTGAAGGGTCAAATAAAGTTCCAGGGTAGGGAGAAAATACTAGGGTCGGTCGGAGAATCGGGAACATCAATATTTATTTTTCTTGGCCTGGTGCACTGATTTTTTGCTTCTTCTTTGATTGTGCCCGGTCGGTACGGCACTGGCCTTGCGTCACGGGTTCTTCTTCTTCTTTGTTCTTGGGCTTTGACTCCCACGTTCACTCATGTTTTTAGCACGAGTGGATGTTTACGTGTATGGCCGTTTTTACCCCGCCATTCAGGCAGCATACGCCGATTTCGGGGGAGGCATGCTGGGTATTTTCGTGTTTCTATAACCCACCGAACTCTGACATGGATTACAGGATCTTTTCCGTGCGCACTTGGTCTTGTGCTTGCGTGTACACACGAAGGGGGTTAAGTCACTAGCAGGTCTGCACATAAGTTGACCTGGGATATCGGAAAAATCTCCACTCTTAACCCACCAGGCGGCAGCGACCGGGATTCAAACTCACGGCCTCCCGATTAGGAGGCCGACGTCTTACCACCACGCCACAGCGCCCGTCTTCACGGGTTCGAATCCGGGTCGGGACGGACACAGGTCAAATTTATGTACAGACTCGGAGACGGTATACATGTCCAACCCAATGTCACCACTGTGACATGTGAAAGACTTCGATCATTATACCAGAAGTGCATGTGGCTGATTACATCTAAGGTCCCGGTCACATAGCTCTACGTCCTTACGAAGACCATGCCGATCACTACGATCTGAACAAGTTATCAAATCGGGGCATATCGCCGTCAAAATCCAGCACATGGCAAATTAAAAAAACAGCTACGTAACGACTGCACTGCGCCACGACCCGGCTGCGCTTGTTTTGTGCAGTTCAAAATAAGCGCAGGGAGAGCGTGCAGCTTCCCGACCAAGCAGATCCCACCCCGACCAAACCACGCTCATGGAGATCCTGCCACGTTTGGCCCACGATTGGCCACGCTCTCGGACACTTTTCCATCGTAGAAAAAGCGGCGTCTATGTGTGAGCGGGGTTTAAAAACGCAGACACTGCCTGGCAGGCACAAATCTTGTTTCTGCTAGCTTTCCATTAAGAAAAAGAAACCCAATTTTGCCAGCGATGGATAGAATAATGAAAATGGAAAAATTGTTATGATTGCTTTTTCCATGTACTTTTCCACCGTCTTTGGCAACTTGCCCATTCTCTATTTTCTGCCGTTCTCTCCCTTTTTGTGACTGTCTGTCTTTCTTTTTCCATGTCAGTAAGTTTGTCTGTGTTTTTGTTTGTTCTTTATTTCTTTCCCTCCTTCGTTACTTTCGCGCTTCTGTCTTTTCGTTTTTGTTTTATTGAAAAAAAAAAAATATCATAAAAAAGCCGTACCTTTTGTTTGGAGGCGGTGTGTCAAGGAGCTTCACGGATTCCACGTGCACGACTTCCAGCACTTGAAACGGTTTTTCTACAACAGTTTCATCTGCAACAGTTACCACACAATCATAAGAAATGAGCCACCGCAAGCGATATTAAAACATTCAGTCAATCTATCAATCCGGTTAATTTGAAGTGTTGTGTCTCATTATTACATATCTTTTTTGTCGTGTTTATTGCAAATTTTTTTATTTTTAGAATTCATGTAACCCAAGGTGGTTTTTTTAAATACATAGTGACTTGACTTGACTTGATATTAAAATATTCAGTCAATCTATTGGCCTAAAAAGATGAAACAGAATACATAAGACCAGTCTTTATCGAGACTCTGCCTGGCTGTCAGAAATCCGCCGACCAAGACAGGTTCGCTGACCTAACTGTCCTGGCTAATATCTCAACGTTTGCATTAAACGTTTTTCGTTTTTGAGCACAATTTCAACTCAGGAACAATTAATAACAATGTCATATCCATGTCTTTTTTGGATTCAGGAAATAACAATCAAAAAAGTACAATGAAACCATTAGTTTGTTATTATTATTTCATTTTTGGACAGAAGTTTTAGTAACAAAATAACGAATTAGTTTTCAAGCTTCGAAACTGAAATGATATCCCATCGCAAAGCCCGGACCAATTCGGAGATTGAAAAAACAATGTCGATGCATTTGATTGAAAAATACGGTCGCTACAGTGCCGCTTCAACTATTTTTAACGTACGGATATGATGTCATCAAAGAAATTTATCGAAAAAAGTATGCGGTAATATTATCTACAAGAGAGTTGGAGTGGCGCAGTGGTTAGAGCGCTTGCTTCTCACGCTGGAGGTCGTGGTTCGTCCCCCACTCGGGGAAAATACAAATACCCGAATTTTTCGTGCGTTCTCCAGTCCACCCAGCTGGAAATGGGTACCTGACCCTATTTAGGGCCGGGGAAGGCAAAGGCAGCGAGGGAGAGGAGATGAGCACCGCCCTCATAAAGCTGGCCCCAGAAAAGTTGAGATCTCTAACATCTCTCTGCCCTACGACCAGATGGTTATGGGACTACCTTGACCTTTATCTGGAAGAATAAATACGTAAAGTTTCATAACCATAAATCCAGTAGTTTTGTTGGAACCGCTGTACAATTACACACAGAGATAGAGACAGAGACATACACACACTGCACACATACATTATTATTCTCACTTTTTACAGTTGATTCAGAGCGATTCAGATATAAATGTTGTTCCTTGGTGATGTTTCCACCCTCGTTCGTCCCGTTCACAGTCTCTGGACCTGTTGCGCTAGCGTTGGCTGCCTGTGTTCCGTTATTCCGCGTAGTTTCTGGTCCGCTATTGGGTCTAGCTTCTGTTCCGCTAGAGTTGACTGCCTGTGTTCCATTATTCCGCGTAGTTTCTGGTCCGCTATTGGGTCTTCTAGCGTCTGTTCTGCTAGAGTTGACTACATGTGTTTCGTTATTCCGGGTAGTTTCTGGTCCGCTATTGGGTCTAGCTTCTGTACCGCTAGAGTTGACTGCCTGTGTTCCATTATTCCGCGTAGTTTCTGGTCCGCTATTGGGTCTAGCTTCTGTTCCGCTAGAGTTGACTGCCTGTGTTCCGTTATTCCGCGTAGTTTCTGGTCCGCTATTGGGTCTAGCTTCTGGTCTGCTAGTTCTGGCTGCCTGTGTTGTGTTATTCTGCGTAGTTTCTGGTCTGCTAGTGCTCGCTGCGTGTGTTCTTTTATTCTGCATAGTTTCTGATCTGCTAGTGTTTGCTGCATGTGTTCTGTTATTCTGCGTAGTTTCTGGTCTGCTAGTGTTGAAAGAGACCGTTCCGTTCTTCAGCGTAGTTTCCGGACCACTTTTTGGCGAGGCTTCTCGGCTGATTTCTTGTTTTATATGTGCTTTCGTCTCTGGATTTGTGTGGGGTTTACCTACAGGAGTGTTCTTGTGGTTGTAAGTCTTTTCAGCAAAGGTGGTAGCAATATCGGATTCTAATTTCGTTTCCACTGGTGTGTGTTTCCTGTACTCCTTCATTTCCGCTCCTGATAAAACAGCAAAAAATATCAAATTAAAACAGTGAATGATACATTACAGACACATTCATTCCCGTGAAAACTGTTCTGCTTACTATCGCAGATCTGTCAAGGTTTTTACAAGGGAAAGGACCATATCCCTCCACTTAGACCACACACACACACACGCACACACACACACACACACACACACACACACACACAGACACAAACACAGAGACATACACACACACACGCGCACACACACACACACACACACACACACACACACACACACACACACACACACACACACACACAAACGCACTCGCATTGGCCCTGACATCAATGCTTACGTATGAAGCTGCTATTATACAATCCGTTGCTATGGAACGACATCGTTCTTCCCAATAGCTCTGCAACCAACTCCAAGGCAATCAGACTTCGAGACAGGATCTTTTGCTCCTGAATAAAACAAAAAATACTCAAGTGTGCAAGCAACCTTCGGGTGTAAACGCACTTGTAAAAAATCTCTCTCATCTCATGTAGATTACATGTATTACGAACACCAGTGATAGAGATCTGTTCAGGCCTTTACATGGGATATGTATTTCTTTTATTATTCTTTTTCACAGATTGACATACAATTTTTATGTACGAAGTTAATTCCACAAAATAAAACCCCCACTCTGAGTAGAAAGCAGCCATGCAGATTGTGTGTGTTTGTGCGTGCGTGTGTTTGTGCGTGTGTGTGTGTGTGTGTGTGTGGATGTGTGTGTGTGTGTGTGGATGTGCGTGTGTGTGTGTGAGTGAATGTGTGTATGCGTGTGTGGATGTGCGTGTGTGTGTGTGAGTGAATGTGTGTATGCGTGTGTGGATGTGCGTGTGCGTGTGTGTGTGTGTGTGTGTGTGGATGTGCGTGTGTGTGTGTGAGTGAATGTGTGTATGCGTGTGTGGATGTGCGTGTGTGTGTGTGTGTGTGTGTGTGTGAGTGAATGTGTGTATGCATGCGTGCGTGCGTGCGTGTGTGTGTGTCTTTTGTGTCTGTTTGTCACATTCTTCCAGTGTTTCATCACTTATTTACCACCCTCTTCCCTCCACAACACCACTTCCTTATCTCTTTCTCTCCGTTTCTTCCCTTCCCTCTTGTCCTATCTCTCTTCCTCCCCTTCCACGTACAACAATCGTTCAACCTCAAATACTCCAACAAAGACCGGCATTAAGAGCATTTGATACAACGAATAATGTAACAAAAACGAATAATGTAACAATTGTTACATTATTCGTGGCGGATGTAGCTTTTCCTTGAAATTGCTATCGAGATTTTCTCTATAAATATAATTCACTAGGAAACACAAGACTGATAATTATTGTGATGCACACAAATTCGTGCGTAATGATGCGAATGACCATTCACCCAGTGAGGTCAAGAACAAAGGGTTTATAAGGGTGTCCAGGAGAAATTATTTTTGCTTTCTTACATTCGATGTTTTTCTTATCAGGAGACTCCGGATATAAGAAATATGTTTCTCTTATCGGAGGAAAAACAAATGTCATCATATTTTTGGAAATGCATTGCATTATATGCCCGCAGGCAGGTGCATGAATGTGTATGTGATAATGAATATTTATGAATTAATATGTGTATTTTAATGTGTTATTCCCGACTTGTAGTAGGGTTTGGGACATAGCACATGGTGGCCGCCATTATTAGCCTCGGCTTTCCCAAATATGTGTGGGGCTTCAAATCTCCTGTTAAAATACACGTGGAAAAAACACGTTTGGACAGGAATTAAGATAAGTGTCGTAGCGGTTTTGTTTGCTTGTTTTGGGATGGGTTTTTTTCCGACATCAGGTCCAATCTTTTTCGTTCTGCAACTTGTTCTTTTCTTTGATTCTATGTTCCTAAATCTTTATTCGTAACTAAAAATGTGTCTAGTTTCTAATGGAGTTCCATATCGATACACACCGACACATATTTTGCAAGCACAAGAAGAGTAATTGCTATCTGAGTGTAAATATTCAGAATTATGTACAATACCAATGAATGATTATACAAATTAGATTGTTATTTGCTTTTTTAAAATAGAATTTCTGTTTATTGTTTTACCAATTTTTTTGTTTGTTACAGGAATAGAACAAAAGGTCAATGAAATCTATTTCTCTAACACAATCTTGTTTCTTTCATTAAACTGGTAACATTGTTTTTGTACAAGCTCTAAACCGAATTTATATTTCCAAAATAGTGCTGTAATAGGTTTGCCTACTGTGTTTTGTTAGGGATTATTCGGATCTGCAGGGAATTCATGAAAAACATTTGACAGCAAATGTGTGTTGTTAACCCGCGATTTGTAAAAATGTAAAAATATTGCATTCCACAAAGTAATGCATGCCTTTTATTATTTATTATTTTTTTTGTTTAGAGCCTCTACGCTGAGTGGTGGGGGTGGTTTTAGATCCACGTCCCATTTTGGTGCAATCCCATTTTGCCGCCGTCCCATTTTTTGCCCCATCCCATTTTCGCGACATTTCATAAGCCAAGCGTCATTTTACAAACATGTCATAACAATAGCGCGACATCCCATTTTGACACCATATCCCATTTGGCCGCCATGCTGTTTCACCGCCATTCCATTTCGCCCCCATCCCATTGTAGCGACATTTCACAAGCCAAGCGTCATTTTACTACCGTGTCATAACAATAGCGCGACATCCCATTTTGACACCATCCCATTTGGCCGCCATCCCATTTTTGATTTATTCTTCTTGCCAAGCCTCACTATACACTGCGTTATTCAACTAGGAAGACATTCCGTTTACGCGAAATCCCATTTTTGCCACAATCCAAAATGTCGCGAAATAGGGATGGCGGTGAAATGGGATGACGGCAAAACGGCATGGCGACAAAATGGAATGTGGCGCTAGTGGTATGACACGGTGATAAAATGACACTTAGCCTGTGAAATGTCGCAAAAATGGGATGGGGGCGAAATGGGCTAACGGCGAAACGGGATTGCGCCAAAATGGGATGTGGACCTAATGGTACATGATATGGTGGTAAAATGACACTTGGCCTGAGAAATGTCGCGAAATGGGATGGGGGTGAAAAGGGATAACGGCGAAACGGTACTCAATCAATATGAAGCTTCAATCAACTAATAGATCCCTTGACTTTGGGGTAGCGCGACTCGGTTACTGCTAGCTTTCCACTGTGAGGAAGCGACCCGAATTTCCAAGCGATGGGACAAAAAAGTAATGACATTTTTTTTCTCAATAGATCGCTTCACTTTGGAGATGATGAGTTAAATATCGGGCGCATTTACGTGATTTGTAAAACATTTTACAAATCGCGGGGAGGGGGGTAGAATCAGAGCATAACGGCGTGTGTCTGTCTGTGCATGTGTGCGAGTGGCGTCACTGATTCTGCAAAAAGCGTGCATGCCATGTGAGTGACATGTGATTTTTGAGAGTGGATGCTAACCCTAACCCGAGACTGTATTTTGAGCTATTTTACACTTTTTCTAATCTAAGTCTAACTTTTTTTAAGTTGAAAAAAGGGCTACCCCCGAATAATGTAACAATTGTTACATTATTCGTTTTTGTTACATTATTCGTTGTATCAGCATTACCTTTATTTCTTCAGGTGTTGCTGTTGTAGCCATGTTAATAATATGTCCCAGGACGTCAAACATTTGCTGCACAATAAAAAACGAAAAAAGAACGTTAAAGATGAAAGCAAAAGAAAAACAATTAAAAGCTAAAGAAATAAAGTCAAATTGCCTAAATCGTTTTATAGAAATAACGAACGCTGCGTAAAAAAAAAGAAGGGGGAATCATATCGTGCGGATGTTTTCCAGTCAGCTCGATACAATCTTAATTTCTTGACACGTTATCCGTAAATATGTGACCATCCACTCGAAGGCCAAACAAAAATATATGTTGGTTTGGGGTAACGTGACCAAAAACGATGGGTTTTTGAGAATTGAAAAAAAGGTTTTTGAGAAATGAAAAAAAGGTTTTTGAGAAATAAAAAAAAAGTTTTTGAGAATTGAAAAAAAGGTTTTTGAGAAATGAAAAAAAAGGTTTTTGAGAAATGAAAAAAAGGTTTTTGAAAAATAAAAAAAGAGGTTTTTGAGAAATGAAAATAAAAGGTTTTTGAGAAATAAAAAAAGAGGTTTTTGAGAAATGAAAAAAAAAGGTCTTGAGAAACAAAAAAAAGAGGTTTTTGAGAAATGAAAAAAAGGTTTTTGAAAAATAAAAAAAGAGGTTTTCGAGAAATGAAAATAAAAGGTTTTTGAGAGATGAAAAAAAGGTTTTTGAGAAATGAAAAAAAAAAGGTTTTTGAGAAATGAAAAAAGAGGTTTTGAGAAATGAAAAAAAGAGGCTTTTGAGAAATGAAAAAAAAGGTTTTTGAGAAAAAAGAAAAAAATGTTTTTGAGAAATGAAAAAAAAAGGTTTTAGGGTTGGCGGTCTTTTAAGTGCACAGACAAACATTAATCAGACAACTCTTATCTCTAAACACTAATCAGACAACTCTTATCTCTAAACACTAATCAGACAACTCTTATCTCTAAACACTAATCAGACAACTCTTATCTCTAAACACTAATCAGACAACTCTTATCTCTAAACACTAATCAGACAACTCTTATCTCTAAACACTAATCAGACAACTCTTATCTCTAAACACTAATCATACAACTCTTATCTCTAAACACTAATCAGACAACTCTTATTTCTAAACACTAATCAGACAACTCTTATCTCTAAACACTAATAAGAGAACTCTTATCTCTAAACACTAATCAGACAACTCTTATCTCTAAACACTAATCAGACAACTCTTATCTCTAAACACTAATCAGACAACTCTTATCTCTGAACACTAATCAGACAATTCTTATCTCTAAACACTAATCAAACAACTCTTATCTCTAAACACTAATCAGACAACTCTTATCTCTAAACACTAATCAGACAACACTTATCTCTAAACACTAATCAGACAACTCTTATCTCTAAACACTAATCAGACAACTCTTATCTCTAAATGTTCAGCGGCTTGCAGGGAAGACACAAGCAAGGCCTTGTTATCTAATTAGTGTTTGTCTAATGAAAATCTTGTTGTCTAATTAGTGTTTGTCTAATTATAATCTTGTTGTCTAATTAGTGTTTGTCTAATTAAAATCTTGTTGTCTAATTAGTGTTTGTCTAATTAAAATCTTGTTGTCTAATTAGTGTTTGTCTAATTAAAATCTTGTTGTCTAATTTGTGTTTGTCTAATTAAAATCTTGTTATCTAACTAGTGTTTGTCTAATTAAAATCTTGTTGTCTAATTTGTGTTTGTCTAATTAAAATCTTGTTGTCTAATTAGTGTTTGTCTAATTAAAATCTTGTTGTCTAATTAGTGTTTGTCTAATTAAAATCTTGTTGTCTAATTAGTGTTTGTCTAATTAAAATCTTGTTGTCTAATTTGTGTTTGTCTAATTAAAATCTTGTTATCTAATTAGTGTTTGTCTAATTAAAATCTTGTTGTCTAATTTGTGTTTGTCTAATTAAAATCTTGTTGTCCAATTTGTGTTTGTCTAATTAAAATCTTGTTATCTAATTAGTGTTTGTCTAATTAAAATCTTGTTGTCTAATTAGTGTTTTTCTAATTAAAATCTTGTTGTCTAATTTGTGTTTGTCTAATTAAAATCTTGTTGTCTAATTAGTGTTTGTCTAATTAAAATCTTGTTGTCTAATTTGTGTTTGTCTAATTAAAATCTTGTTGTCTAATTAGTGTTTATCTAATTAAATTCTTGTTGTCTAATAAAATCTTGTTATCTAATTAGTGGTTGTCTAATTAAAATCTTGTTATCTGATTAGTGTTTGTCTAATTAAAATCTTGTTATCTGATTAGTGTTTGTCTAATTAAAATCTTGTTGTCTAATTAGTGTTTGTCTGTGGTCTTGCAAGACCGCTGGGTCGATACATATGTGAACGTAACGTTTTGATTTGTCAATAATTAAACGTTACAACAACATACCTTTTTGATTATGCAAAAAACAACCAGCACTGATATTTTCAACTATCGCAGCGGAATTACAAATACCCCTCAGTGTTATGTATACTATAGAAAACGTAAAAAGAATACAAATAATACAGATTAAAGGTGCTACTATTCTGTCATTGAAGGGAGATTAAAGTGATAACTTTATTGATATCAACGTGATATTTGTGTAATTTTCAAAACTTTTGGATCTAGTATGCCGTCATAGTCATAGAAGTAACTGGAACACAAATAGCGAATGTCATTTAAGGCACTCAACACGTACAACGGGGGTCCGTTGTTTGTCACTGATTTCCTTTATAAAATATCATTGATTTGCAGCGGTGCAAACAGTGCTTTCATGCATATATAAATTACGCAGCCAAGCGTGTGAACTGATTTGAAGTCCAATTTAATTGTGCCTAAGGAAAAAAGAACCCCAGCCAGACACACAATTATCCCTTTTACGATAGCTAAATGGCTATAAAACTAGACCAGCTGGCAACAGCTTACGCATTGTGTGTGTAACAAGGTCTGCGTCATTTAATTGCCTGAAGCATCAACTATGCCATACATCTGTTACAAGTAAAAGCGCGGCTGGAAAATCTGCTTGTTGCATTTCAATGAATCTAATGTGCGGGTCTGCTCGGCAAAAAAGGAAAAAAAGAAAAGAAAAAGAAAGAAGCATTTTTGTGCTAAAATTTTGGATATGAAAGCACACTTTTGTCGGCAACTTTTCACCTCGACAGCTGACACCTAGCTGATCGATTTATTTGTGCAGCGTAGAGAAAAACAAGTCGCGTAAGGCGAAATTACTACATTTAGTCAAGCTGTGGAACTCACAGAATGAAACTGAACGCACTGCATTTTTTCACAATGACCGTGGTTCGCCGCTCGTGCAAAACGCAGTGAAACTGACGAGCCTGTTTAGCGCGGTAGTGGTTTCGCTGTGCTGCATAGCACGCTTTTCTGTACCTCTCTTCGTTATAACTTTCTGAGCGTGTTTTTAATCCAAACATATCATATCTGTATGTTTTTGGAATCAGGAACCGACAAGGAATAAGATGAAATTGTTTTTAAATCGATTTCGGAAATTTAATTTTGATCATAAATTTTTTATTTTCAATTTACAGAGCTTGTGTTTAATCCGAATATAACATATTTGTACGTTTTTGGAATCAGACAATGATGAAGAATAAGATGAACGTAATTTTGGATCGTTTTATAAAAAAAACTTTTAATTACAATTTTCAGATTTTCAATTTTTTAGCCACCAAGCTGAAATGCAATACCAAAGTCCGGCCTTCGTCGAAGATTGCTCTACAAAATTTTTAATCAATTTGATTGAAAAATGAGGGTGTGACAGTTCCGCCTTAACTTTTACAAAAAGCCGGATATGACGTCACCAAAGACAGTTATCGAAAAAAATTAAAACATGTCTGGGAATATCATACCCAGGAACTCTCATGTAAAATTTCATAAACATCGGTCTAGTAGTTTGGTCTGAATCGCTCTACACACACACACACACACACACACACACACACACACACACACACACACACACGCACACGCACACACAGGCACGCACAAACACACAAACACCACGACCCTCGTCTCGATTCCCCCTCTATGTTAAAACATTTAGTCAAAACTTGACTAAATGTAAAAAGGAAACAAAAGGACAGATGCTATCAGTGTTTACGCATGGTTTACCACGCTTTCGTAAACAAGACCATCAATGATTCTCGTTGGGTATATTGGGTAATTGTTTAAAATCTGATACCGTGAGAGAGAGAGAGAGAGAGAGAGAGAGAGAGAGAGAGAGAGAGAGAGAGAGAGAGAGAGAGAGAGAGAGAGAGAGAGAGAGAGAGAGAGAGAGAGAGAGAGAGAGAGAGAGAGAGAGAGAGAGAGAGATAGAGAGAGAGAGAGAGAGAGAGAGAGAGAGAGAGAGAGAGAGAGAGAGAGAGAGGGGAGGGGTATAGGCATGCCATCGCTGAGCACAGATCAAAGCTTTTGTAGTATATTACCACCCTATCAAAACAGAGGACAATTTAATGACGAACGCATTGCAGTTAAACTCAAGTATTTTAAGCCAAGATATCAACAGCTACGAAAAGAGTGAGACATCAAAAAGATGAGTTAGTTAGTTATTTAGTTGTTGCTTTTTGGGTCCAGCGGACCATATAGGCCAAATCAGGACCCCAAAAAGATGAATCGAAGAAAGGGAAGGGCAAACGTTCTCAATATAATAATAATAATAATAATAATAATAATAATAATAATAATAATAATAATAATAATAATAATAAATGAGCATTTATATAGCGCAACATCATAACTTTACAATTATGCTCTTTGCGCTTGACACATTTAAAATTAAAACACAGTTATACAAGCATTTACATCTACATTCATAGTCAACAACGCTTAATTAAAAGCATACACCATCACACATACATTATAAAAGATTCTTCCACTAACTAAGTAATAAAAACATGAATAAAATAGGTAGTAAAAAACAACGCAAATCAAGATTACCACGGAGAAAAGAAAGCGTCCAATGCAACATAAAAGTACTCCGTGTTAACAGTGTCAACAACGTTGAAAAGCATAGAAAAGCAACTTCATTGTCATGAAATCCAATACAAGTTGTATTTTCCATTTATAAGGTAATGTCACCGTTTGGACTTACCCTTGCCCTTTATTTGTTTCGTTTAAGTCACGGAACAAACGTTTTGACAAATTCGGTAGGAAGTAAGAATACAGTTGAAAATACACAGACAGACACAGATACACACCCACTGACAGACAGACACACTGACAGACCCACTGACAGACACACTGACTGACAGACAGACAGACAGACAGACAGACAGACAGACAGACAGACACACACCCACACATACACATAGAAAAAAAATACCTCAGGCTGTAATTTTTCGCCAGCATACAGCAGAATGTCGGGGATTTCCACAGCTGACATCAATCCGTTGAGCACCATTCGTGATGCAAGCGTGACGTCACCCGCGATGACGTTTTTGCCAGAAGTATTTCGCAGCAGGGTCAGTAAATCAATGTAGATGCCTGTCATGGTCTGTCCCTGGTACCCAAGCAGAAGCTCCTCCATCTGTACGGGAACAATCAATCAATCAATCAATCGATCGATCGATCTATTCATCTATTCATCCATCAATCCATCCATCCATCCATTCCTCCCCCCACTATTAGTCTACCATCAACCAATCAATCAATCTATCAATCGATCGATCGATTTATCCATCCATAAATCCAACCATCCTTCCATCCATCCCTCCCTCCCACTATTAGTCAACCATCAACCAACCAACCAATCAATCAATCAATCAATCAATCAATCAATCAATCAATCAATCAATCAATCAATCAATCAATCAATCAATCAATCAATCAATGAGTGGCTGGTTGAAAAAACTAAACAAAGACAACAACCAGGGATCACAGAGACAAACAAAGGCGCGCATGTGCACACACAAATAAGTATTAAAGAGAAATTAACGTGAAACCAAACCAAATACAAGTTATTTAAAACAAGAAGGGCAAAGCCCATACGACTCACATGCTTTACACATTTTTCCTACCAAAATACATGTGACCTTGACCCAAGGTCAAGGTCATCCAAGGTCATGCAACACAAAGCTGTTAATTCAAGACATAGGAAGTACAATGGTGCTTATTGGCTCTTTCTACCATGAGATATGGTCACTTTTAGTGGTTCACTACCTTATTTTGGTCACATTTCATAAGGGTCAAAGTGACCTTGACCTTGATCATATGTGACCAAATGTGTCTCATGATGAAAGCATAACATGTGCCCCACATAATTTTTAAGTTTGAAACAGTTATCTTCCATAGTTCAGGGTCAAGGTCACTTCAAAATATGTATACAATCCAACTTTGAAGAGCTCCTGTGACCTTGACCTTGAAGCAAGGTAAACCAAACTGGTATCAAAAGATGGGGCTTACTTTGCCCTATATATCATATATAGGTGAGGTATTGAATCTCAAAAACTTCAGAGAAAATGGGAAAAATGTGAAAAATAGCTGTTTTTTAGGCAACATTTATGGCCCCTGCGACCTTGACCTTGAAGCAAGGTCAAGATGCTATGTATGTTTTTTGGGGCCTTGTCATCATACACCATCTTGCCAAATTTGGTACTGATAGACTGAATAGTGTCCAAGAAATATCCAACGTTAAAGTTTTCCGGACGGACGTCCGGACGGACGGACGGACGAACGACTCGGGTGAGTACATAGACTCACTTTTGCTTCGCATGTGAGTCAAAAAAGCAGAAGCACGAGTACAGAGACACACACAAAAACACTAATGAAATAAGCCATACGAATCGTAGATATAGATACTTTAATTCAATTCAAAACTTTATTATCTGAGTGCAACAAACAGAATTTTTTCTTTTGGCTCGTGTAAGCCTACGAAAACATCACATCACAAGCCCAATACCAGTAGCATCACACAATTATCAAATCGACCAACCGCACACACGCACGCACGCTCGCACGCACGCTCGCACACACGCTCGCACGCACGCACGCACACACACGAACACATAGTCTGATGCCGTTCTCACCTTGTCAAAGGCAGCGATGTAGGCAGTTGTCTGGCACCGCGCTAAGCTGGGCGAAGACCACGTGCATCCCGTTCTGTTGCAGTAACAGAAACGACGAGCTAGCCCTGCAGAAATAAGTGTACAATGTAGTTAAGAAATGAATAACAAGTCGCGTAAGGCGAAAATACAACATTTAGTCAAGTAGCTGTCGAACTCACAGAATGAAACTGAACGCAATGCCATTTTTCAGCAAGACCGTATACTCGTAGCATGTTTTAACTTTCTGAGCGTGTTTTTAATCCAAACATATCATATCTATATGTTTTTGGAATCAGGAACCGACAAGGAATAAGATGAAAGTGTTTTTAAATTGATTTGGACAATTTAATTTTGATAATAATTTTTATATATTTAATTTTCAGAGCTTGTTTTTAATCCAAATATAACATATTTATATGTTTTTGGAATCAGAAAATGATGGAGAATAAGATGAACGTAAATTTGGATCGTTTTATAAATTTTTATTTTTGTTTACACTTTTCAGATACATTTTTAATGACCAAAGTCATTAATTAATTTTTAAGCCACCAAGCTGAAATGCAATACCGAAGTCCGGGCTTCGTCGAAGATTACTTGACCAAAATTTCAACCAATTTGGTTGAAAAATGAGAGCGTGACAGTGCCGCCTCAACTTTCACGAAAAGCCGGATATGACGTCATAAAAGACATTTATAAAAAAAAAATGAAAAAAACGTCTGGGGATTTCATACCCAGGAACTCTCATGTCAAATTTCATAAAGATCGGTCCAGTAGTTTAGTCTGAATCGCTCTACACACACACAGAGACACACACACACACACACACACACACACACACACACACACACACACACACACACGCACGCACGCACATACACCACGACCCTCGTCTCTACTCCCCCTCTACGTTAAAACATTTAGTCAAAACTTGACTAAATGTAAAAATGATTAACAAATGCAGACGGACGATCAACATAGAAGAAAGAAAAAAAGAAGAAACGAGTGACTATCGACAATTGTAATTCAATCAAGTTTGCGTTTTAATGAAACAGATCCTGTGATTGGTCAGAATGCCCCAACTCATTAAAAATTACCGGTGACTAAAATTAATAGAGATTACACAACGTCATCGAGTGAGGGACCAAAAAATATTGAAACTCGAGGATGATTTTTTTGTGGTATCAACCGAGACCGTAGGTCGAGGTTGATACCACACAAAAAAATCATCCGAGAGTTTCAATATTTTTTGGTCCCTCACAAGATGACGTTTGTGTAATTTGTGTATACAATGATAAATTGATTGTATACAATGATCAATCTCTATACCTTCCTGTCACTGGAAGCAGCAACACTTGAAAGCATAAGTTCCCTTGACAAACGTCATTTATGATTGGCGTCATCTATGAATGACGTCACTGTCTAGACAAGACAAGTGCCGGTATCGGCAAACCTTGTCGCGGCAAAGGCGTGCCTTGATACCATTGAGATCATAGGAGATGCACAGCAGTGCCGATACCAGGTTTCTTTAGCTTCACTTTAAAACGATATCAGAACGATAGTTATTCACTTGAAAGTGAACACAGGAGAGTTGTATACTTGTCGATAGCCACTCGCTAAAAAATCCATTAACAACCTGCTGGCGAGGCGCATTGATACCGCCTGACTAGTCTCGGTTAGCTTTGAGGGTCATTTTACAAGTGGGAAATATGAAGGCCAACAAAATACCGAGACCATAAGGTATGCGAAGTGATGACGTCGAATACGTGACGTAAGTTGATGCATGAATTCTTCCGGACTACGTCAGTCAATTCCAAAGATCGCTTTTGTGATGAAAGAATTTGTTTTAGAGTTTGGTGTCCAGAAACCCGTCAAAAAAGAAGGGAAAATGTGTGTGAAAGAAAACAAAACAGGAGCAGAGTGATACGATAGGAATACAGAGACATATTTCTTGGGACTTGACCCTTGCAGGTAGGTGGACTAAAAGTAGTGTGTGAACAGAACAGAACCAATTCTGTCTGTTTACAACCGCATGAAAGCAGGAAAGAGATCGTCGTCAGATTGAATTACAATAATATTAACATGCTTCCATTTGAAACTTCTCGGTCTTCATCGTGGATTGACGCCCTCCCAAAGTCTAATTGAAGCCCTCCGTCGCTTCGCTCCGTCGGGCTTCAATTAGCTTTTGTCGGGCGTCAATCCCCGATGAAGACCTCGAAGTTTCAAATGGAAGCATGTTAATGTGTAATTAGTCACCGGTAATTTTTAATGAGTTGGGGCATTCTGACCAATCACAGGATCTGTTTCATTAAAACGCAAACTTGATTGAATTACAATTGAAAATTTTCATCTAAATTTTAATTTGATTATATACTTACCCAACTCACATACAGCAATTTACTCCAGTTTAGTGCTAGGACGCTGAATAGCATCGCCTTGGTAACAAGGGGAGGTCACCCTAAAAAAGAGCTACCTTGACCCCTTAACATGACAAAGTCACGCGTGACTTCCTGACCTTGCCGCCATCTTTGAATCATTCAATCGAAAGCGAACATAGAAAAATTTCCCTCTTTTTTAGGAAAAAACCCCCATAAAAATCCCAAAAGCGGGGCAGGCGGGCGGGTATCAACTATGTGAGTTGGGTAAGTATATAATCAAATTAAAATTTAGATGAAAATTTTCAATTAAATTACATTCTTATCCCAACTCACATACAGCAGAATGCTAATGAAGGAGGTGGGAAAACAAAATTCCACTTGTCCAGCAGCGACAAAGGCTGGTAGGGAGCTACTGCCACCATGACGAGTGCTGGCCACATCTCGCAGGTAAAAGTTGATGAAAACGCCCTGCGATTTCCAGTAGGCAGCGTCTAAGACCTCTGCCAGCACGCCTGAGCGGAGGACTGCCAGAGAAGTAGCCCAGGCTCTGGCTTCATGAGTTCTTGACAACTTCATAGGAAGGACAGAATGCCCAATCCCAACTTGTCTGTGCCACCACGCATACGCTTGTTTAATAAGCGTAGAGACCCATCTTACCAAAGTGACCCGCGACAAGTCCTTGCTCCTTTCAGTGCCAACTGAGATGAAGAGCAGTTTTTGGTCCCTAGACCTAATGGGCGTGGTACGGGATAAGTAGCTGGTAAGAGTACAAACAGGACAATTGACCATATCAGGGTCACCAGACGCAAGAAACCTACTTAAAGGAGGAATGCGAATAACAGAGGAGGACAGACCTTGTTTTTGGTTTTGGCAAGGAACTCCGGCCGAAATCTTAAAACAAAAGAGCCATAGCTCTCAAAAGAAATATCCTTAGCCAGGCCTGAAAGAGCGTGCACCTCACCGCCTCCACGGGCAGAGGCTAACAAAACGAGGAACAAGGCTTTACGAGTCAAGTTAGCTAAGCTCGCTGAAGCTAAAGGTTCGAAATCCGAAGAGGCTAGAAACTTGAGTACCAAAAAAATAAGTCCCACGCGGGAAGAGGGGACTTAGCCTTCGTAAAACCAATCGCTGCCCCCTTAAGAACACTAGCAATTACACCGCCCAGGTTAATGCTATGCCCTAATTGCTTCAGAGTAGAAGAAATGGCTGAGCGCCTGACTCTCAAAAAAAGAAGGAGCCAAGCCCTGAGCAGCCAAACACGAGAGATGATTTGCTACATGCATAGAGCGAGGTGAAGTAGCAGTAACTCCATTCTCCGAGCACCACTTTGTCCAAGCTGACCAGTGTGACGCATAAACAGTGCTGGTCGATTCCCTGTGGGCCTTTTGGACAAAGCCTAAAGTAGCGTCTGAGGAGCCAGAACGGCGCAGCGACCTAGAAAGAATGGAGGGCCGTCTGCGAGGCGAAGGAGGACGGGGAACCAATGTTGGCTGGGCCACCAAGGGGCCACCAACACCAAGCAAGGCTGTCCCCGCTCCGCCTTCCTGAGAACCTTTCCCAAGAGATGAAAAGGGGGGAAAGCATAGGCTCAGACGCGACCAGTTTACTTCGAGGGCGTCTGTTTCCCTCCCCTCTGGGTCTGGAAAGGGGGAGATAAAGACCTGAAGCCTGCAGGAGAATCTTGTCACAAACAGATCGACTGTAGGCTTGCCGAAATGCCACCCAGACGTTGTAGGACCTGATGAGTCAGAGACTACTCCGTGTGCATCGTACACTACGGGCGACTGAAGTAGTCCGCAAGAACGTTGAGTATGCCTGGGACGTACTTCGCTGACAACAGAATAAGGTGCTGGCTGCCCCAGGCAAGAATCTGACCTGACCTGACAGAAGAGCGAGAGACAAAGTGCCTCCCTGTTTGTTGAAAAAGGCCGACATGGTCGTGTTGTCTGTGCGAACCCCAATTTATTCGTTCCTGACCATAGACAGAAACGATTGGAGTCCCAGGAAAACAGCCTCTAACTCTAGGGCATTAATGTGCCCCCCACTCTGCGTCTCGTTCCACAGACCTGACGCAGTGTGAACAGAAAGATAGGCACCCCAGCCCTCCATAGACGCGTCTGTGAACAGAAACTCGTCCGGGGGGGGGGGGGGGGGGGGGGCAAACGAAATTGGCACTCCCTGTGAAATCCCAGGGAGCAGCCACTGCCTCGTTGTGTGCCGACACCAGCTTTCAAGAGAGACTACTGTCTCCCAGCCCTGAAGAGAAGGCTTCCACAGCGAACTCAGGGCAGCCTGAAATGGCCGCTTGTGGACTCTGCCTAAGGGCACAAGAGTGGCCATCGATTCCATTTGGCCAAAAAGAGAGGTCAGAACACGAACAGCCGCTCTCTTTATCAAGGACAGAGTACGAAACAGACTTTGCAACCTGTCCACCCTTCTCTGTGAAGGGCGTACCCGCCAAACGACGGTGTATGTCTTTGCGTGTGGAAGAAAAACAACCCCAATGCTAAAAACGTCTGTGCCAAACCTAGGCTTAGCCACATGATGGTGATTAGTTCTTTCCGTAACCTCTTAGAAAGAAAAGCTGAAACTAAGGAATTCCTGCGAGTCCTTTGTGCTGCGCAGCGAAAGTCGCTGACAGAAGCCACTGCCTCAAGAGGTAGGCTTAGCCGGAAAAGTTCCGACTGAGAGGTTACGAGCAATGGCTCAGTGAGCCTAAAAATTTAGTCAGAATGTGAGCCCATAATTTGGACATGTTCTGGCGACTTGTCAGAAACCAAAGCTTATGACCCTGATGAGAAAGCGCAATTCTGTAAGCCGTAAAAGCTGAGAAAGTTTTAACAGCTTGCCTTGTTCTTCACCACAGAGGCAAAAAACAAAAATTGAGGCCTTAGCAGCTTCACCCTAGAAGGTGAAAAATAAGAGGTATGCCGCACCAAAGATGGGCGTACATACCGCGAAGCTGCCTAAGGCAGAGGGTTTAACCCAATGTGTGTTTGCTTAGCTCCGCATCTTGCCTAAATAAAGGCCAAATGTGGCCAGCCGACGCAGATCACAGCTTCTCCCAGAAGATGGACCACAAAAAGCAAAGAGCGGAGTAGATCCGCCTCTTGTTTGCAACCTGAGCCAAGCAATGTGCCAAGAAAAGCGCTGGGAGGCTCCGCTGTTCAAAAGACTTTAGCCAAAGCAGCTAGAAGCGACATGACATCCTTCTCCCGTGCGTCACGACGAAACTCGAAGCTAACAAGAGCAGAGAAGATAGAGCTCTATAAAAAAAATCTTGCAAAGTTTCCTAAACAGAGGATAACTTGAAAAGATCATGTGCTTATTGCCCCAGAGACAAGAAAGAGGACTCAGTATAACATACTGTTCTACTGTAGCCGTCTTCCCTACCAGAATAGTGACAACTTTCTCTACCGCATCGTCACGAAACCTGAATGGGTCTAATGACGACGCGATCAATCTCGCCAGAGATCTCTGCAAAGTCTCAGAGAGAGACGATAACTCAAGCAAACGTAAGCCAGTTACTCCAAAGACAAAAGAGAATTCTCCGAAAACGGGACTACTCTGTCTCTGCTGTATCATCTTGCCTAAGGACTGCAAGTTCCGGAAAAGTGAAACGAGGCTAGGCAAACGAGCCAATCAAATTGACTGAAATATGCAGCAGTGTAAACCTCTTAGCCGAACCAGCAGGCAAAGCTGAGGCTAAAAACAAAGAAGCACGGTAAGGCTGCGCTGAATCAGGAGCCAGACCTTGTGCTGTTAACCACGGTACAGCGTGAAACGCACCGCCATACTGCCCAGTAGTCAGTAGCATAGACAGCTCAAACGCTATCAACGGGAATTTCCGAAAACGGGAATTTCCGAAAACGGAACTGCTGTTACCAGTCCTTCGCAGAACGGGAATCCCCCAAAGCGGAAGGAGGTTGGGCAACAAACCTACAAGTGTTGCCGCACACTCCTCGAACTACCGTGAAGTAACTTCCGCCGCCAAAGCCAGTGCTAGCGGAAGTTCAACCAGTACACGGAAGTTGGCATCTTCGTCAACCTGAACAGAAGCACCAAAATCCGACTCATAATCCCGCACATCCGTGCAACAAGGCAACGAACTTCCGCCCTGACTACCAATAGTCAGGCGAAGCGTCACCCAGAAGAGACGACACACGAGGGATGCGATACCCAAGCAGTGTGTCCCCAGGGACTGCTTTCCTGCCCAGAGGGCGGAAGCGGGGAATGACACCCCCTCCTCAAAATACCGTGAAGCCACTTCCTCCGCTAAAGCCAGAGCTTGCGGAAGCTTAGTCGGTATGCGGAAGTTGACATCTTCGTCACCCTGGACGGAAGTGCCAAAATCCGACTCATAGTCCCTCACTTCCGTGAAGTCAGGCAAGACACTTCCGCCGTGACTACCATAGTCCGACGAAGTGTCGCCCGGAAGAGACGCCCACGAGGGATTTTATACCCAAGCGGTACGTCCCTAGGGACTGCTTCCTGCCTGAAAGGCGGAAGCGGGGAAAGCTGTGAAAGCTGTGCTGCCGCACCAACCGCTCCTCTAGGGAGTGTCGGAGGACGCACTTCCCCTGTTCGGTCAGAGACCGAACGCGTGTCTGGGCTTTTCCCTCGATCTAGACGTTCACTCAATCGGAACGACGTAGACCTAGGGCCTAAGCTTTCGCGCACACGAACCGGTGTGGCTACTCTCTCCAAACACGCACTTCGTTTTGGCCGGAGAACCCGGTTACTGGCGAAGTATAAATACCTTGATCGTCGTCAGTCCAAGAGGCCTGGGAACGCAGCAGGGAAACACCACGGCTGCCCTCAAACGAGGCGTGAACGTCGGCGGACGTAAAAGTGGAGGAAGGCGGACACACACCCTGGCAAGGGAACGCACACCTCCCACACCGGAAGGCAAAGACACATCTCAGCCTTGGTAGACGAAAACTCGGCTGAAAGAGAGGATATCTAAGCACTCAAGGAGTGCAAAATAGCATAAACATCCTGCTTCTCGCTAACAGGGCCTGAACCGGACAAGACCGGTGAAGCAGCTGAAGGCAAACTAGGCATAGCCGGAGAATAAGGTAAGTCTATCGCACATCAAACGAGGATTTAGTCAAGGATCTGTGACTTTAATCAAAGCTTAACATGCCGAACTCTACGACTTACGAGAAGGCTTCTTTGTGGGAGAAGGCTCGGCCACCGACTTAGCATTTTTATTCTTTCCTTATCCGACATGGCGAACGGAAAAAATGTAAACAAAGCTAAGTATTCGACCAAACCTAAGTCACAAAACGATAACAAACGACAAAAAAGCTCACCCAAACACACAGTAGGAGCAGAGGGACCGTGTGCAAGTACCAAGGCAGGGTCTGACAAAGGCAGAAGTCAGACAAACCGGCTGAAAGCCGGAGCAAAATCAAAACACGTCTGTAGACACAGATCGCTGGAGAGTGAATGATTCAAAGATGGCGGCAAGGTCAGGAAGTCACGCGTGACTTTGTCATGTTAAGGGGTCAAGGTAGCTCTTTTTTAGGGTGACCTCCCCTTGTTACCAAGGCGATGCTATTCAGCGTCCCAGCACTAAACTGGAGTAAATTGCTGTATGTGAGTTGGGATAAGAATGTAATTTAATGTGTAATTATATGGTGTAAATGATGATGATGAAGATGTTGACGATGATGATGACGATGATGATGATGATGATGATGATAAAGTGATGATGATGATGGTGATGATGATAATGATGATGATGATGATGATGATGGAAAATCGCAACAGAAAGAGAGAGAGAGAGAGAGAGAGAGAGAGAGAGAGAGAGAGAGAGAGAGAGGGAGAGAGACCGACAGACAGACTGACTGACTGACTGACACAGTGAGACAGGCAGTCTGACAGACAGACAGACAGACAGACAGACAGACAGACAGACAGACAGACAGAGAAAAACAGAGCGTACGGGAGATTCAAATCACACATCCCGTAATCCCCTCCCCCTTACCCATCACCCAAACAAGAAATAAACAACAACAAAAACAACAACACACAAACAACAAGAACAACAAGAAGGAGAAGAAGAAGAAGACGAAGAAGAAGAAGAAGAAGAACAACAACAACAACAACAACAACAACAACAACAACAACAACAACAACAACAACAACAACAACAACAACCAAACAACCAACCAACCAAACAATCAAACAGAAACGGAAACAGAACACACACAACGATCACCTACCTGCCATGGACTTGGGACACTTCTGCTCGTCAAAGCCACCATGCACGGCGGGTTTCCACGTGATTCCCATGGCAACCGATTCTTCACACCTCTCTTCCACAGCTGAAACAGGATGACTGCGGTTAGACTTTCTTCAAGTTAGAACAGGGAAGCATTCGATTAAATGATAACTTTGATGGCCCATGCAATACAAAATTGACCCCTTTTTAATCGTCAGGGGTCATTTCTTCACTAATGTCAAAAAACAAAAGAAAGCATCGCAGGAGCGTGGCTAAATGTGTGGTACCTGACAAGATGGTTCACATGGGGAGAAAGACATCTTGGAGTGCCCTTTACAGCATTACGTCTGGGTATCCTGAAGCTGTACAAATGTCAGTACCGGATTTGTATCTTGTTTAAAATAAGTCTAAAAACCGTGTTGCTAAACCAAACATTTTTCCGTGACAAAGATCGGCTTGACTTATGGTGCAAATCGACAAATCGCGAACATAAGTCCAGACATAACATGTCAGATGTCTTTAGAGACAAACAGATCATATACAGTTACTGGAAGGAACAGACAAGATAAAGACGACTGAGATCCGGAAATAATATCTCGGATGCCTCAAGAGACACAAAGATGCACTCTTGCTGCAAGGAACAGACAAGATAACGGCGAACGAAATCCGGAAATAATATGTCAGATGTCTCAAGAGACGCAGAGATGCACTCTTGCTGGAATGAACAGACAAGCTAAAGGCGACGCAAACGGAGAAGGGCTGACAAATTGGCAACTGCCACGCACACAGTAAAAGTCCATTAATAAAACTCTGTTGCAGCTGTCAATAGGGTCATTGACTTGTCCATATTTTCTCTGGTGGTCTGGCAAGCGTGAGATTAAGATGAAACGAGTGAACCGAGACGTTCTAATACAAAAATCAGAAAGACCGCTAACGTTCCAGAAATCAGAATAAAAAACCCACAAGATGTGTAGGTAATGGGAACGCTTAATCATTGACAACGTAAATGTTGACGTTTTGTTTTGTCAATGATTAAACGTTCCCATCATCTACAATTCTTGTTTTTTCATCGAGACGTTCTGTCCACTTTCTTCAATTCCTGAAACTCCCTCCTCCTCCTCCCCCCCCCCTATCCTCCAACATTTTCTTGCCCAAGTTATACTTCAGTACACAATAAGGGGCTTCGCTCACATAATTATGTAACTTCAGCAGGACCGACGACGCACTGCACATTATCCCAGCCCGCTACACGTTGCATGAAAGGAAAACAGGCCAAGTACTCGTCATAAACCCTATCGCGGCATAGATAATAGGCAGTGCGTCGTCTGTGCCGCTGAAACTGCGCAGGTATATTCTGCCCATAACAATCACTGAACTCACTGGTGACAAAGAGATGTGCAGTAGTGGACGTGGATGCCATGCGACTGCTGACGACACAAGTGTAGTTGGCGTTACGTTTGGCGTTGCTGATCGAGAGACGTTTCCCCGTGGGCTGTACGTCTTCCAGCGTCTCCATGTCCTCTCCTGGGTTCACTCGCTCGCCGTTCTGAGGACAAGCAAGTCGCGTAAGGCGATAATACAACATTTAGTCAAGCTGTCGAACTCACAGAATGAAACAGAACGCACTGCATTTTTTCACCAACACCGTATACCCGCTCGTGAAAAAGGCAGTGAAATCGACAAGCCTGTATAGCGCGGTAGTGGTTGAGCGGAGCGGGATAGAACGCTTTTCTGTACCTCTATTCTTTTTAACTTTCTGAGCTTGTTTTGAATCCAAACATAACATATCTATATTTATGTCAAAACTTGACTAAATGTAAATACAGTACTTGTAAAACTGAAATGCGTCTGCAAACATTTAAAAATCTCTTCTTTATGAATTACCTTGTTACTGATATCTTTGTCGATCTGCGAAATAATTTCTTAGGAAAGTTGTCACAAAGCACGGGAAGAATTTTGAGTTTTGGTATGTGTCGAAGCGAGATAAGAAGACCTGTGGGAAAGTATTCCTACGAGGTTTTTTTTATTCCCTTATCAAGTTTCTGCATCAAAACTAAGCTGTTGATTTGACCACTTATTTTGATTTCAAATCATTTCCGGGGGGAGCATGCACCCGGACCCCCACCCCGCCTCACACCCTACTTAGGTCCGACCATCAAAGCACTCCATGTTGTAGGGTAGTTTCAAGAGTCCCCTCCACGTGTTTTCTGACCAGAATTCTATGCCCCCCCCCCCCCCCCCTGCGCCACCTGTTAATACGCATTGCCTTTCTTTCTTTATTTGGTGTTTAACGTCGTTTTCAACCACGAAGGGTTATATCGCGACGGGGAAAGGGGGAAGATGGGATAGAGCCACTTGTCAATTGTTTCTTGTTCACAAAAGCACTAATCAAAAATTTGCTCCAGGGGCTTGCAACGTAGTACAATATATTACCTTACTGGGAGAATGCAAGTTTCCAGTACAAAGGACTTAACATTTCTTACAACTGCTTGACTAAAATCTTTACAAAAATTGACTATATTCTATACAAGAAACACTTAACGTAAAAGGAGAAACAGAATCCGTTAGTCGCCTCTTACGACATGCTGGGAAGCATCGGGTAAATTATTCCCCCAAACCCGCGGGGGGGGTACGCATTGCCTTCACCTTGGGCCTGTAAATTATGCTTGGTCACGGGTGCTGCAAGTCGTGGATTTTTCTTGCCTTTGGGTTGGCAAAAAACTTCTTGTATCTTGTATCTTGTATACCGGTTTATGAAACTAAAAAAAAATCGTTCACTACACTACTCTGCTTACCTTCAGCCACTTGTAGTGGAACGGAGTCAGACGATCATCAGGCGAAAAACAGCGAAAACTGACCGCATCTCCTTTACGCACGTTGGCCGCCATTGGAGTGATGATGACTATGGGTGACGTCACCACATCTAACGACACGTCCTGTCTCTGCACGTCACCAAAGTCCTCCGCTTCGCAGGTAAACGTTCCTGTCAAACATTATTAGTAGGTGAACAAAATTGCAGGGATTGGCTTTGGTTTTGTCCACTAGAGGTCCATTGACTGACTCAGCCACGAATCAATCAGTCATTTTGCAAACCAATCAGTAAAAAAACCAAACATTTTCTTCCACCACGGGACTGCCGCAATTGTGCATTACGGCAGTGAGGAGAAGCTTCTAAAAGTTGTTTACAATGTAAAAATGAGAGGAAAATTCAATTCATTTCTTCATTTTCTTGTTTATTTTCAATGATCTTACATGAAGAGGAATGAAAGGTCTGAGGACACAACAACCATATTTATTTCAATCAAGTAAGGAAGGGGAAAAAAAAGAAAGAACAAGACAGCAGACAAAAATAAGACGAGCTGACTGACTCTGCTGCATGTCTATCGGTCAGTTGACGGATTGAGACCCAGGTGTGTTGGTCTTTTCCGAATTTAACATGGCAAAAGACCGATGACCGACGCCCAAACCAATCCCTGAACTTGTGTGCTTTACTTGACCATGAAAGCAAGGAAAGGAATGGGAGTGTTTGAAATCGTATGTTTAAATAAGGAGCAAGCAATAGCTGATTGTACACCCGCAATAGAGTGATAATCAGCTGGGGTAAAACAGAAAGAAAGAAAGAAAGAAATAAAGGGAACACTTATGCCGCAGTGACGGATGAACTGCTCAATTAGTGGATAATGAATGCCGGGTGATGTAATGTATTGTTATTAATCCCTCTCTCTCTCTCTCTCTCTCTCTCTCTCTCTCTCTCTCTCTCTCTCTCTCTCTCTCTCTCTTTTTCTCTCTTGTTTATTTTTTTGTACTATACAACTTCAGTCCTCATCTCTGTTTCTCTCCATATATCTATTGTCAATATCCATTCATTAATCTTTGCCTTCTAGTGACAATCCATCTGTCAAAATTGTCCCTTTCTCTTCCAATCCTTCTCACCTTTGTCATAGATGGTGATATCATTGATGTTCAGGATGGACATGTGGTAGTGTCCAGCAGCCTCCGGGATGGTCATCTGCCAGATGTTTCTTGTGGTCAGGCTCGAGTTGACCAGTGACCCGTCCTTCAGCCATCGGAATTGCATGTGGTTCGAACCTCTGGCCCTGCACACCAGGTTGCTGAAACTTCCCACTGGAGCCGCGCGTCTTTCGTAGTTTTCCACGCCTAGAAGCCGAAGCTCTGGAGTAGGACAGAGAAACGATGGTGTGGTTATGGTGTTAAGGGTTTTCATTATGATTGTCAACCATCATCATCATTCTCGTCATCATCATCATCATCATCATCATCATCATCATCATCATCATCATCATCATCATCATCATCATCATCATCATCATCATCGTTATCATCATCATCATCGTCATCATCGTCGTTGTCGTCGTCATCAAAACCGTCCACCTGCTCCTCGTCGTCATCATCATCACCAGTAGCGTCGATAACAAATATCTACTGGTCATTGTGTTGCCAGTGCTAACAAATCGTATTTGTGACGAACGACTTGAGACGTTAAAATACTCACTATGACCACTAATTGAATCGTCCACAGAACAGGTTTCATCTAATTTGTTTCCTGTTGACTGGTACTGTTCGAATTCTCAACTCATTATTTGTTTAAACGTTGAAGCCATCTTTGAACACTGCGTCATGCAGTCGATTTAACACAGATCTAACTTTGCGTTTTTCAAATCGTAACTGGTATCCAACAAAAAACAAGATGGCGTCAGAAGATTGTAAAAACGCTGATGTATATATTTCTCACTCACCAGGACTGGTACTCAGTTGCAATCCAAACGGCTCAACGATGAGGTTGAAGAGTCGCAAGTTAGGAATCATGGGTAACACGTGACCAAATATCAGATGCAGTTTCCGCACGTGCGAACTATCCATGTAGAAGAGAAAGGTCAGCGTACGGTTGAACTCTGAGATCCTGCTCAAACATACAAAGACGGAAGGAACATATGAGAGTATTGATAACGGCATAATATGGATAGGTTTCATGCTTTTAAGATTAAATAGTTCCCTCCCCCTTATGTCCGTGTGGCAAGAATCAGACAGCAAAGCACATCCTGCAGGCTTGTCCATACCACAGTGCTCTGAGGGACACCATCTGGCCAGAGGAAACAGCGCTACAAAAGAAGCTATACGACCCCAGAGAGGACTTGGAGAGGACAGCACGTTTCGCCCTGCAGTCCGGACTGACGATCTAACAGCGAACGACAAGAAGAAGAAGAAGATTAAATGATAACTGGCGTGACTTGGGTATCAAGAAAGCATCAAGAAAGCATCCATTTGCCTGTAGGTTCATGTCCTTAAAAATGTTTTTAAAAAAATTAAAAAGATATACGTTTTTTCACGGGCAGGACTGCACTCAGGATATTTTATTTATTTATTTATTTATTTACGAGGATTTATATCGCGCACTCAAGGCGCATGTTACCTAATAATGCCGTGTGAGATGGAATTTTTTTACACAATATATCACGCATTCACATCGGCCAGTAGATCCGATATACAATATCTACGCGATTCCATCTAAGACCTGATCAAATAACTGCAAAATAATACCTTTTTACAAATATGAAGAACAAGGTTTTGAACAAAATTCAGAGTGTGTAATCTTCTGTGAAACGCGAACAGGAAATGAAAGAGACACCAGGAAGTCGAATACGGGAAGGCGTGAAGGATGGATTGGAAAAAAACAATGAAAGAACGCTGTTAACCTCACTCAGAAAATGTGACAGCGTTCACGAAACCCGGTTTATAATGGATTCAAATTTGAGTTATCTTATTTTTCTTCATTATTCTTTTTAAAAAATAGGATTTAATCTCATGCACTAAAGGAAAGTAAACTAGGGGACAACATTTGCATTATACCTTTTTTTCAGTTTAGAACAAAATTCAGAAAAAAACAGACAAGTCGAAGAGAAAGAAAGTGGATGCAGAGAAAGACAGACTAGGGAGAGAGAGAGAGAGAGAGAGAGAGAGAGAGAGAGAGAGAGAGAGAGAGAGAGAGAGAGAGAGAGAGAGAGAGAGAGAGAGAGAGAGAGAGTCACAAGGGTAAATGTAAATAAAAAAAAAAATTTAAAAAAAATTGTCCATGATCTGTTTACTGTCCATTGAGTGTGAAGCTGAGAGAAAGAGTGAGACTGAAGGAAAACAATAATAACTTAATAAGAATTAAAATGATAATAAAAAAAATTAAAAAAATGAAAAACTTCCGATAAAAAAAAAACTAAAAAAAAAACGCACGCACATGTGTGATTAACAATGTCTGATCTCCTAAAAAAAAAAAAAAAAAAAAAAAAAAAAAAAAGTAACAGCCGACACTGTGTATAATTTGAGCGTAATAAAACTGCCACGTAAAATGTAAATAATCTGCCGTTTAAATAAACACCATTAAGGAAACCATCTGCCTAGTGACATCTGATTTTAGCAAATGATTACCATCTGCACAAACGGATATTTAAAGTGTCTGGATTAAGCAGGGTAATTCATAGTAAATAACAACACGCAGTAGAAATTAAGTGATACTACATTTTGTTGTTGCTCATTTCCGTTCTTTGTTCTCCTTCAACTATCTTCTGTCTCGGTATCTCTCTCTTTCTGGGTCAGAAATAGCCAAATAGGTTGAAGGAACATGAGAAACGGACAACCATCTCTCTCTCTCTCTCTCTCTCTCTCTCTCTCTCTCTCTCTCTCTCTCTCTCTCTCTCTCTCTCTCTCTCTCTCTCTCTCTCTGTCCCCACCTCTGTCTGTCTCTCTATGAGTATGTTTAGGTATCTCTCTGTCCCTCTCTCCCCCCCCTCTCTCTTTCTCTTCCTCTCTCCTTTTCTATCTCTCTTTCTATCCCTTTCTCCCTCTCTCCCCCCACCTCTCTCTCTCACTCTCTGTCTGTATCCCCTTCCGTCTGTCTATCTGCATTACAGTGGCTTCTTGTCTCTCTCTCCGTACGTCTGTCTGTCTGTCTGTCTGTCTGTCTGTCTGTCTGTCTGTCTGTCTGTCTGTATGTATGTCTCTCTCTCTCCCCACCTCTCTCTGTATCGTTTACCTGGTATTACTCCTTCCCCTCTCTCTCTCTCTCTCTCTCTCTCTCTCTCTCTCTCTCTCTCTCTCTCTCTCTCTCTCTCTCTCTCTCTCTCTCTCTTCTCTCTCCATCTATGCCAGTACGAATTATCAAAAATGCATATTTCCGATTTTTACATTTAGTCAAATTTTGACTAAATGTTTTAATATAGAGGGGGAATCGACACGAGGGTCGTGGTGTATGTGTGTGTGTGTGTGTGTGTGTGTGTGTGTGTGTGTGTGTGAATGTTTGTGTGTGTGTGTGTGTGTAGAGCGATTCAGACCAAACTACTGGACCGATCTTTATGAAATTTGACATGAGAGTTCTTGGGAATTAATGATATCCCCGGACGTTTTTTTCTTTTTTTCGATAAATACTTTTGATGACGTCATATCCGGCTTTATGTAAAAGTTGAGGCGGCACTGTCACACCCTCATTTTTCAATCAAATTTATTGAAATTTTTGAAAGCAATCTTCGACAAAGGCCGAACTTCGGTATTGCATTTCAGCTTGGTGGCTTAAAAATTTATTAATGACTTTGGTCATTAAAAATCTGAAAATTGTAATAAATATTTTTTTTATATATAAAACGATCCAAATTTACGTTCATCTTATTCTACATCATTTCTTGATTCCAAAAACATATAAATATGTTATATTTGGATTAAAAACAAGCTCTAAAAATTAAAAATATAAAAATTATGATCAAAATTAAATTTCCGAAATCGATTTAAAAACAATTTCATCTTATTCCTTGTTGGGTCCTGATTCCAAAAACATATAGATATGATATGTTTGGATTAAAAACACGCCCAGAAAGTTAAAACGAAGAGAGGTACAGAAAAGCGTGCTGTGCAGCACAGCGAAACCACTACCGCGCTGAACAGGCTCGTCAGTTTCACTCCGTTATGCACAAGCGGCGGACTACGGTCATTGTCAAAAAGTGCAGTGCGTTCAGTTTCATTCTGTGAGTTCCACAGCTTGACTAAATGTAGTAATTTCGCCTTACGCGACTTCATTTCTAGTAAAATTGAACACCTCCAGCTGCTGATGGGTTTTTAGGTTTTACCTTGCTGGTAGTTCTTTTGTTACAACTGGTGCACACAGCACGTGACAAAAACAGCAGCTATGTCAGGAGTGAGTAAGCAGCATTTTGACAGTTGAAAATGGTCTTCCCGGCAACCCGACCCCCCCCCCCCCCCCCCCCGCCTCTACTCTCCAGCCCCTTACCACCCTCTTCCCTCGGATTCCATCGTCATGGTGTGTTTTGTAAATCGAAAGAACGAACCATGGGCGCAGTGGCACAGTAGATAAGACGCCGGTGTAACACGAAATTTTTACTCCACGAAAAATTTACTCCTGAGTAAAATGAAAAAATGACTCCCTCCACGAAATGTTTACTCCCCATTTTTACATTTAGTCAAGTTTTGACTAAATGTTTTAACATAGAGGGGGAATCGAGACGAGGGTCGTGGTGTATGTGTGTGTGTGTGTCTGTCTGTCTGTCTGTGCGTGTGTGTGTGTGTAGAGCGATTCAGAGTAAACTACTGGACCGATCTTTATGAAATTTTACATCAGAGTTCCTGGGTATGATATCCCCAAACAATTTTTTCTTTTTTTCGATAAATGTCTTTTATGACGTCATATCCGGCTTTTTGAAAAAGTTGAGGCGGCACTGTCACACCCTCATTTTTCAATCAAATTGATTGAAATTTTGGCAAAGCAATCTTCGACGAAGGCCGGACTTTGGTATTGCATTTCAGCTTGGAGGCTTAAAAATTAATTCATGACTTTGGTCATTAAAAATCTGAAAATTGTGATTATAATTATTTTTTTGGTAAAATGATCCAAAATTACGTTCATCTTATTTTTCATCATTGTCTAATTCCAAAAACATATAAATATGTTATATTTGGATTAAAAACAAGCTCTGAAAATTAAAAATATAAAAATTATAATTAAAAATAAATTTCCGAAATCGATTTAAAAACAATTTCATCTTATTTTTTGTCGGTCCCTGATTCCAAAAAACATATAGATATGATATGTTTGGATTAAAAACACGCTCAGAAAGTTAAAACGAAGAGAGGTACAGAAAAGCGTGCTATGCAGCACTGCCTTTTGCACGAGCGGCGGACTACGGTCATTGTGAAAAAATGCAGTGCGTTCAGTTTCATTCTGTGAGTTCCACAGCTTGACTAAATGTAGTAATTTCGCCTAACGCGACTTGTTTTACTTCCAGTAAAAATCTCGTACGCGAAAATGGGATGCGGGCGAAGGGATAATGCCAATATGTCGATCATCTCGCGCAAACAAATGTCGCGCTAGCCTCCCTCCACTCCTTCCACCACCAAGACTAACAGGGGTCAAGGGAGCATAAATTTCGTACACCTGGCATGGTAAGTTAAATTGCTCGTGTTAGGGTGAAGTAATTTATTCGTTTTTTATTCGTCAGGGGAGTAACATTTGTGTACAAAATGTTTACTCGGAACTCACCTGTCGTGGGGAGTAATTTTCTCGTGTAATGGGGGAGTGCTTTTTTCGTAAAAGGAGTAACATTTTCGTACGAAATTTTTACTCTGGAGTAAAAATCTCGTGGGAGTAATTTTCTCGTGTTACATCGGCCTCCCAAGCGGAAGGTCGTGGGTTCGAATCGGGCCGGCGCCTAGTGGGTTAAGGGTGGAGGTTTTTCCGATCTTCCAGGTCAACGCATGTGCAGACCTGCTCGTGCCTTATCCCCCTCCGTGTATACCCGCAAGACAAAGTGCGCACGGAAAAGATCCTGTAATGCATGTCAGAGCTCGATGGGTATTGCCGTCTAAATGGTGGGGTAACAACAGTCAAACACGTAAAAACCCAGTCGTGCAAAAACACGAGTGTACGTGGGAGTTTCTGCCATTAAACACACGAGCAGAAGAAGAAGAAAAACGGACGAACACAGTTTTGCTATTAGAATGTACAGGCTGGGAAAGGGGAAGAAGGAAGATGGATCGGTATGAAATGAGTAGTTATAAGCTCCATGAAAAGCAGGCAACTGAGTTTCTAAGTAATTACCACATTTACAAACGAATTAAACAAAACAACACGAAAAAAACCTGATTAACTGGCCAACAACGTAACCTAGTCATTCATCTAACTAACCGACCAAATAACTACATGCATGAATGAGATAAACAAAACTACCACACTCAGTTTACAAAACCAAACCAAACAAAGACAGAAACAGACACACAGCCGAACAAAGCGACAAACAGACAGATACACAGACATAAAACCAACAGACACAGACAAAAAGACAAACACACACACACACACACACACACACACACACACACACACACACACACACACACACACACACACACAAACACACACACACACACACACACACACACACACACACACAGTGACATACATACTTACTTCACGCTGTCAATGCGAAAGCGTTGCGATGGAGGCATTCTGTAATGCTTCAGAATCCTATCCAGCTGAAACACAAATGAATACAAAAAAATCAAGACAAATCAACACAAATACAAAACTTGAAACACATGACATTTATTTGGCAAAACCACATCTACATTGAAAACCAAGAAGAAGTCTGCTCCTGCTTTGATCTATACAGAAGGTATTAAACAATGGCGACTCCACGTGAGAGGGAACAATGAAGAGACCATAAAGCAATGTACTCACGTTAAAATGACAAACACGGAACGAATTACAGCGACGTTTTGACCTAACAAGGGACATGAATAATAGTGAGCGTGTTACGACAGTAAAATGGCGTCATGTCGTAACTAGAGAATGAGTCCGGGTAGGATCACGCCGCGCCGTAATCAAAGTCTGGCCGAGTGACTCTACGACTCGTGGAAAAGATGTAACCGAAGCCTGCAGTGAGCGGGTTACGACAGTAAAATGACGTCATGCTGTAACTATAGAATTTCTGAGTCGAATTACGACTTGAAAAAGGCGTAACAGTAGCCTCTACCAATAAAAAAATTGCTCCAGGGGCTTGCAACGTAGTACAATATATGACCTTACTGGGAGAATGCAAGTTTCCAATACAAAGGACTTAACATTTCTTACATACTGCTTGACTAAAATCTTTACAAACTGTGACTATATTCTATACAAGAAACACTTAACAAGGGTAAAAGGAGAAACAGAATCCGTTAGTCG
>NC_090249.1:52903453-52910953 GCF_037325665.1 Littorina saxatilis
AAGGTGGGCGAACCATTTTAAGTTCTTGAAATTCATTCTAATTTTAATTTGAAAGCAAACGTATATATATATGCGACATATTGTAAGTTCGGTTAAGAATATTAGAACGTGCTTGTTCACGTACATTACTAAAAGCAAAATCGTGGTAACGCGTGACTGATTCGGTTCAGTCAAGAATACAACTTTTTGTAGCGCTTTTCATGTCAAAGCCGCAGCTGGAAAAGTTGCCAACATCCGATCGAACTATCCCACCTCCTCGGCTATTAAATCAAGAGCACCGGCAAACGGGGGAAAAAAAATCGAGAGCACACATAAACGACCTCAGTCATTCTGCCATAAATGCAGATGGCTGATATCGCCTAAACACGCATACACTTGTGTATCTCATCAAAAGCCGTGAGGGCGTAAAAACTCGAATTTATCATATAACCCATAATTATCATGTCTTTCAGAGGCGAAATATTTAGCATGTAGGACAGTAAGCATTCGCTCTTTCTTACGTTTTTGAATTTCAGTTAAGAATATTAAAACGTGCTTGTACGCGAACATTATTAAAAGCGAAACCGTGGTAACGCGTGATTGAGTCGGATCAGACAAAGCTGCAGCTGTAAAAGTTGCCAACATCCGATCGAACTATCACACCTCCTCGGTTGAAGAGCTCACTCGGCGGCGCAACCAAGTGGGCTATTAAATCGAGGGCACAAGCGCCGAGGCATTCATCCCATGTCGTTATTCTTTCCACATTCTGCGTGGAAGACGTTTAATGCTGAACGCAATGGCCCACGACAGATATCTCAGATACCTTTTCACCCCGTATAATTATTCAAGGCTATGGGGTCCTGATTTGGCCTATATGGTCCGCTGGACCCAAAAAGCAACAACTAACTAACTATTCAAGGCTGTATCGAGCGTGCGCCTCGCATCCTGACTCTTTAGCTCAATCAATGATCGCAATGCTGTGTATAGTCTCCAACACGGAGATCCAGGCGTTGCGGGGGTGCGATACCACACTGTTTTGACTGTTTCATTTCTGTTTGAATTTGAGCAAACTCCAGACCGTTTTAAATAGTAAAATTTCACATATTTGCGCGGGACACATCAATGAACATAATAGTTAAGTGTAGCAGTCCTTTTATCAACAAGGAGGCGCGGAGAATGAGATGAAAGAGGACGAACATGTTAGAATATGGACGGATCTACAGCAAATCGGTTCGTATGTTCGTTTACGTGTATATTTCTCGCTGGAAACCACCCATGTACCAGATACAGACCTTATTCATCCACACAACCATGAATAAAGGCTGTAGGTAGTTTCAAAGAGACGCAGTTTGCTTTGAATGGGGGACACTAACCGTGATGTTGGCGGGAACGCTTTGCTTCGGTATAGCCGACTACACGGCGTGCTTTTGTTGTCCGCTCTATCCCATGAGGTAATATTGTGTCGACAGCTTGCAATTAGAACTCCGCCAAGGACGGTCCCAAGCCCGGCTGAAAAAGGAGGAGGGTTGGGCGTGGGGTTAGCACCCCCTCCCTGTAAAAAAAAAAAGACTTCGCTACAGAAACGTCAACAACAGAAAGCTGTTGTTGGCGGCCCATACCCTGACAGGAGTGACGGGCATTGAGTTGAGTGAGAGCTTGCAATTAAGAGCAAACCGCCATGAAAACAGGTCATTTGAAGAAAGTTGCAGCTGCCTTGTTGCAACGCTTCACTGATTTTGCTTTGTGCACAGCTGACGCCTGCCCGGTGACATACCAAACAGACGATTTTTTGGAAACAACTGCGTCTGGTTTGTACGGGTTGTGAAAGAGTGAACACCCTTGCTTTTTCTCTGACAAATATATTCACACCTGCTCTTGTCCACGTGTTTCCGACACACCCCTCACTAGTGATTGGCCCCTCCAATGTTTGTCCCAGTAAAATTCAGGGGCATTTACTCTTTCACAACCCATACAAACCCGACAGAGTTAGTTTCTGAATTCGTCTAGCGCCTCTCCCAAATCGCCCCCTCCAAAATCACCCCCTCCCATATCGCCCCCAATGATCTCATGTTTTGGCATCAGTGGCAAGAGATGCGACGTGCATAGACAGTTTGTGACTATGTGTATTGGGAACTTACATCAAACGGAAAAAGTAGAATGAATAAAATAAAGAAATAAACAAGTCGCGTAAGGCGAAAATACAACATTTAGTCAAGCTCAGTCGAACTCACAGAATGAAACTGAACGCAAAGCATTTTTTCCGAAAGACCGTACACTCGTAGCATCGTCTGTCCACCGCTCGTGGCAAAGGCAGTGAAATTAACAATACAGAAAAGCGCGGTAGCGGTTGCGCTGAGGAGGATAGCCCGCTTTTCTATATCTCTATTCTTTTTAACTCTCTGAACGTGTTTTTAATCCAAACATATCATATCTATATGTTTTTGGAATCAGGAACGGACAAGGAATACGATGAAATTGTTTTTAAATCGATTTCGGAAATTTAATTTTAATCATAGTTTTTATATTTTTAATTTTCTTAGCTTGTTTTTAATCCGAATATAACATAATTATATGTTTTTGGAATCAGAAAATGATGAAGAATACGATAAACGTATATTTGGATCGTTTTATAAAAAAACATTTTAATTACAATTTTCAGATTTTTAATGACCAAAGTCATTATTAAATTTTAAGCCTCCAAGCTGAAATGCAATACCAAAGTCCGGCCTTCGTCGAAGATTGCTTTGCCAAAATTTCAATCAATTGTATTGAAAAATGAGGGTGTGACAGTGCCGCCTCAACTTTTACAAAAAGCCGGATATGACGTCATCAAAGACATTTATCGAAAAATTGAAAAACTACCCAAGAACTCTCATGAAAAATTTCATACAAATCGGTAACAGTAGTTTACTCTGAATCGCTCTACACACACACACACACACACGCACACACACACAGACACAGACACACACAGACACACACACACACACACACACACCACGACCCTCGTCTCGATTTCCCCCTCTATGTTAAAACATTTAGTCAAAACATGACTAAATGTAAAAACGAACGAAGGAACAGAAGAAAGAAAGATAGATAGAAAGAAAGAAAGAAAGAAAGAAAATAAAAAAGAAAGAAAGAACGAAAGAAAGAGATATACCGAAAAAAGAGAATGAAATCAACGATGGCAGGCAAGAAAAATGGAAGGCCATAGGAAAAGAAGGTAGGAAGGAAGGTACAAAGGGAGGAAGAAAGGAAGAAAGAAAGGAAGAAAGGAAGAAAGAAAGAAAGATAGGAAGAAAGATAGGAAGAAAGGAAGAAAGAAAGAAAGATAGGAAGAAAGATAGGAAGAAAGATAAGAAGATAGGAAGAAAGGAAGAAAGATAGGAAGAAAGATAGGAAAAAGGGAAAAAAGATAGGAAGAAAGATAGGAAGAAAGATAAGATAGGAAGAAAGGAAGAAAGATAGGAAGAAAGATAGGAAAAAGGGAAAAAAGATAGGAAGAAAGATAGGAAGAAAGGAAGAAAGATAGGAAGAAAGATAGGAAGAAAGGAAGATAGGAAGAAAGGAAGAAAGATAGGAAGAAAGGAAGAAAGGAAGAAAGAAAGATAGGAAGATAGGAAGAAAGGAAGAAAGATAGGAAGAAAGATAGGAAGAAAGGAAGAAAGATAAGAAGAAAGGAAGAAAGATAGGAAGAAAGATAGGAAGAAAGGAAGAAAGATAGGAAGAAAGGAAGAAAGATAGGAAGGAAGAAAGGAAGAAAGATAGGAAGAAAGATAGGAAGAAAGGAAGAAAGATAGGAAGAAAGATAGGAAGAAAGGAAGAAAGATAGGAAGAAAGGAAGAAAGAAAGGAAGAAAGATAGGAAGAAAGGAAGAAAGATAGGAAGAAAGATAGGAAGAAAGATAGGAAGAAAGGAAGATAGGAAGAAAGGAAGAAAGATAGGAAGAAAGGAAGAAAGGAAGAAAGATAGGAAGAAAGATCGGAAGAAAGATAGGAAGAAAGGAAGAAAGATAGGAAGAAAGGAAGAAAGAAAGGAAGAAGGATAGAAAGAAAGGAAGATAGGAAGAAAGGAAGAAAGAAAGGAAGAAAGATAGGAAGAAAGGAAGAAAGATAGGAAGAAAGGAAGAAAGATAAGAAGAAAGGAAGAAAGATAGGAAGAAAGATAGGAAGAAAGATAGGAAGAAAGAAAGGTAGGAAGGAAGGAAAGAAGGAGGGAGGGAAGGAAGAAAGGAAGCAAGAAAGAAAGTAAACACGCTACAACGAGAAGGCGGAAAAACAAGAGAGATAAAAGTAAAAAAGCTCGGTTGATGTCAGCGGATATAGCGGAAAACCCCCACAAGAAAAAGATAAACTATTAACGCGCCTTAACTCTCATAAAAAAGACACAAGAGAGCCAATTAACACATACGCAGATAAGCCCCAATTCGAAACTGCACGAAGGCTCTTCAGAAATACTTCCTTATAGATAGAAAGTAAGAAAGAAAGAAAGAATGGCAGAAAGTAAGAAAGAAAGAAACAAAGTAAAAGTGAATAGACAAACAAATATTCACACTAAACTTATCTTGATAGAATCAGTTTACGTCCACTCGTCAGAAAGCCGAACGAGAGAATCTGAAGAAAGAAGAGAGTCCTGACGAGTGGACGTAAACTGATTCTATCAAGATAAGTTTTGTGTGAATATTTCTTTGTCTGTTCACTTAAAAGACCGTTGGGTCGAAATATCTGTGAATGTATTGTATTGTTTTGTCAATAACAAACGTTCCAACAACCTACCTTTCTTGTTTTTTGATTCTGAATTTTGGAACGTTGGCAGTCTCTTTGTTTTTGGATTTATTTACATTTAGGTCGATCACTGTAAAACAAAGAAGGTTCCACAAAGCTCATATCTTCTCACACATTATTTTGTTACTTCAAATCTTTAAAAAAAACCCACAACTTTATCTCCTTTAAAACATGTAAAATTTTGCCCAAACGGGGAAGAGGGCGGAATCCCGGAATAAAACCGTCAGAGAATCTGCATGAAATGGCCCTCTTTTTGTCACTTCGTAAAAATTGGAGAGCCTTCTACAATTCCCCTTTTTCTTCTTGTTTTCTTTCGATCTTTCTTTTTTTGTCATCCTCAACTCCATAAAATTCACGTGGCTGTCGTGAAAATGCCAGAGAAACATGGGTGTCGTCGTCAGAACTTTTTGTCTTCTCTCCTCCTTATAACGAAGTTATTCCTAGAAAGCTAAGAGCCTTCAGTACCTCTTCAGACCGTTTCTCGTGTTTTCTTCGCTGTTTGGCCTACTGTTTTTCCTTTTATGTCCTGTTCTTGTGCAATTTCCATCCTTATTTTTTTCCATCTGTGTGTTTAAAAGCCGAGGGAAACCTGTGATGTCTTGCCAATAATGTGTTACATGAGAAGAAAGATGCCGTTCAAAAGACCAAAAACAAAATAGACACGAAGAGTTGAGGAACTGAGATTAAGCACAAATGCCTAGTGGTAAGGACTTCGGACTCCAAACAGGAAAGTTTCGGGTTCGAATCCTGGCTCCGTCTGGTGGGTTAAGAGTGACGATGTTTTCAATCTACCGGGTCAACTTAAGTGCAGACCTACGATTGCCTTACCCACCCCATTGTTTCAATTCACAAGCGCAGGACTAAGTACGCACAAAAAGGATTCTGTAATCCAGGTCAGAGTTCAGTGGGTTATAGAAACACCAGCGTATCCAGCATACAAGCCCCCGAAAATGGAGTACGACTGCCTAAATGGCGCGGACAAATTGGCCATACATGTAAAAGCCCACTCGTGCAAAACGCGTGCATATGGGAGTTGCAGCCCACTAACGAAGAAGAGCAAGAAGAGATGGGTAGGTGGTGTGAAGCAGGGGGTGGAAACATGGGTTATTCACATCATACTCCAACCCCGTCGCAGCGCCACCTGCCTAATGTCATAAAACTCATCACATTACTTTCTGAAGAGCCTTCATTTTCTCCATATCTTGATTACTCAATTAGCCAGTTCTTTTATCTACGCAACTCACCCCTCACCTCCACCCCGCCCCCTTTCAACACTCCTTTGTTGTCTTGCACTTTTATTCCCTTCCTTTAAAAGATGTCTGAAAGCGATATTTCTATCTCTGTTGATGGGTCCATCTCGCTCTTTTCGCCTCATCCTCCCATTTTCTTGTCTTTTGAGATGAAATCTCGAAAATCCGGGAGTCGAGATAGGGTCTGTACAAGACCAAGTGCGCACGAAAAAGATCCTGTAATCCATGTCAGAGTTCGGTGGGTTATAGAAACACGAAAATACCCAGCATGCTTCCCCCGAAATATATAGAATGCTGACCCTTCTGCGCCGAGCGGCTGCATTTCAGGGCTCTCTCATATTTCGTACTGTGCGCCTTGAGTCGCCTTGTGGTGAGACATGTGCGCCTTGAGTCGCCTTGTGGTGAGATATGTGCGCCTTGAGTCGCCTTGTGGTGAGACTTGTGCGCCTTGAGTCGCCTTGTGGTGAGATTTGTGCGCCTTGAGTCGCCTTGTGGTGAGATATGTGCGCCTTGAGTCGCCTTGTGGTGAGATATGTGCGCCTTGAGTCGCCTTGTGGTGAGATATGTGCGCCTTGAGTCGCCTTGTGGTGAGATATGTGCGCCTTGAGTCGCCTTGTGGTGAGATATGTGCGCCTTGAGTCGCCTTGTGGTGAGATATGTGCGCATTGAGTCGCCTTGTGGTGAGATATGTGCGCCTTGAGTCGCCTTGTGGTGAGATATGTGCGCCTTAAGTCGCCTTGTGGTCAGATATGTGCGCCTTGAGTCGCCTTGTGGTGAGACATGTGCGCGATATAAATTCTCGTATTTATCTATTTTATTCATTTTGCGGAAAGGGATCAAGGGAATTTAATTACGAGCCCATATTTTGCATGTACTCTTACAGAAGTTTGGTTGTGACTACAACAACAAAATATGAATGCGCAGGAGTCCGATGCAACAGCATCGACAACCACTTCTCCAGTAGGAAATCATCCACACACACACACACACACACACACACACACACACACACACACACATACACACACACACACACACACACACACACACACACACACACACACACATGTACGCACGCTTGCATTACCAACACACACACGCGAGACATTGAAACGGCGCCTCAGATGTAATTTTGGTTGCGCCCACAGATCGTCATTGCAGACGTTCTGGTGCCATGAAGCAATTTCCACTGGAAAGAGCTCGGGTGCATTTAATACCCACATCCAGTAATCAAAGGCGTCCAATTCTTCGCCGTCTGTAAAATTTTGGTGGGTAAATCAAAATATAACAAGAAGACACCGTTTTCTTTTTTGATGATGTTGCGCCTTTCTTCATGTATAATGTGGCCTAAGTTGAAGATATCGAGGATACTGGCCTTGGTGCCTGAATATTCCTGAATTATTGTATTTACATGGGTACTTTCATTCGCTTGGGACTTTTCCAACAAGCGGCCGAAGCAATCGATCAAACTAAGTTCTTGTTACTAA
>NC_090249.1:52913453-52953453 GCF_037325665.1 Littorina saxatilis
AAGACATAAAGCCAGAAAGTATTCAATTTGCCCGACAAAGCGGCTCGCAATGTAACCGCTAAAGATCACACAGCTGACATGACCCAATTTGACTTGCTTGCGCTGAGATATATCTTCTATATTTGCATGAGACGCTCTATGCGGTATGATATGGCCAATAAAAGTGTGCAAGCTTTCATAAAAAAAGTTTTAGGAGACAATTAAACTCTGGGATTATTTTGGTCATCAGGTCATCAGTATTTGTCCTTGATCGCAGACAGCAGATGAAAATTAACGTGTCGCAAAATGAGGGGGGGGGGGGGGGGGGTCCTGAAAATGAGGTGTGTGGTGGGAGAGAGGGAGGAAAAGAGAAGGAAGTGATCATGAGGGGGTATAGGGCAGGGGGAAGGGGGTCGCGGGTAGGAAAGGCTTTCTTTCTTTCTTTCTTTATTTGGTGTTTAACGTCGTTTTCAACCACGAAGGTTATATCGCGACGGGGAAAGGGGGGGGGGAGATGGGATAGAGCCACTTGTTAATTGTTTCTTGTTCACAAAAGCACTAATCAAAAAATTGCTCCAGGGGCTTGCAACGTAGTACAATATATGACCTTACTGGGAGAATGTAAGTTTCCAGTACAAAGGACTTAACATTTCTTACATACTGCTTGACTGAAATCTTTTTAAACATTGACTATATTATATACAAGAAACACTTAACAAGGGTAAACGGAGAAACAGAATCCGTTAGTCGCCTCTTACGACATGCTGGGGAGCATCGGGTAAAGTCTTCCCCCTAACCCGCGGGGGGAGGGGGGGGGGGGGGGGTAGGAAAGGCAGCAGCTGCACAAAATGGAAAAGGTTAGAAGAAGAAAAAGCAAAAATGAGGGCAAAGGTGGTTGAGGGGAGTACAATTGGATGATTCACGTGTAAGTTTTACGAGGAAGATATAAAAAGAGAAGACAAAAATAGAGATCATAACAGCCCCCCCCCCCCCTTCAGACGCTCAACCGTGAGGATCCTGGGACCCCGAACTGTAATGTTGAGTGGAAGACCAGACGGATCATATTACACATGACATGTATTAGTTTTACAAGGTACATTCCTCCCCGACACATGATCTTTGGAGCCCTCATTTCAGCGGAATCCCGACTTATAAGGCCCCCGTCACACAGCTCTACATCCTTACGAAGACCATGCCGATCACTCCGATCTGAGCAAGTTATCAAATCGGGGCATTTCGCCGTCAAAATCAAGCACATGGCAAATTAAAAAAACCCACTACATTGTTCGACTGTTCTGCGCCACGACCCGGCTACGCTTGTTTTGTGCAGTTCAAAATAAGCGTAGAGAGAGCGTGCAGGTTCCCGACCTAGCAGATCCCACCCCGACCAAACCACGCTAATGGAGATCCTCCGACGTTTGGCCCACGATTCGCCACGCTCTCGGACACTTTTCCATCGGGAAAGAAGCGGCGTCTATGTGTGACTGGGGTTTTAGGAAGACCCCCGTCCCGTTCACAGACATTTTCTGGTCATAAGGGTTCGATTAACTCCTTAAATTTGCGACCTTTTCAGCCCCGACGGTACGCATGCTTATAAAAAATATATAGTGCGTCCCAGGACCCGCTCTGGAGGCCCGGTAGCTCAGTTGGCAGAGCACTGGACTTGTGATCGGAAGGTCGCAGGTTCGAATTCGGGCCGGGACGGACATGGGTCAACTTTATGTGCAGACCCAGAGACGGAAGCCATGTCCCATCCCCGTGTCACCACAATGGCACGTAAACGATCTGGGTAATTATGCCATAAGTGCAGAAGGCTGATACCACCTAAACACGCATACACTTTTGTATCTCGTCCAAAGCCGTGAGGGCGTAAAACTCGAATTATCATATAACCCATATCTTGTCCTTAAGAGGCGAAATATTTAGCTGTGGGACATAACGCATTCTCTCTTTCTGGACCCGCTCTTGTCATGTTAAATGGATGGATGGATGGATGGATAAGATTTATAGTCCAGTGAGGTTACCCTCATGGAAATTCGGGCTGCTTTCTCCCTGGGGAAAGCGAGCTGCCATACAGTATACGGCGCTACCCATATTTTTTTTCCTGCATGCGTGTATTCATGTTTCCTGAGACTTAATGCCGTGTGAGATGGAATTTTTTTTTTTACTTAATTCCAAGTCCCACGGGTATTTGATGGACATTTTTATCTATGCCTATACAATTTTGCCAGGAAAGACCCTTTTGTCAATCGTGGGATCTTTAACGTGCACACCCCAATGTAGTGTACACGAAGGGACCTCGGTTTTTCGTCTCATCCGAAAGACTAGCACTTGAACCCACCACCTAGGTTAGGAAAGGGGGGAGAAAATTGCGGCCTGACCCAGGCCTGAACACGCAACCTCTCGCTTCCGAGCGCAAGTGCGTTACCACTCGCGATCGGCCACCCAGCTGCTTGTCATCCCACTTTGAGAGTTTTTGGTAGTCCTTGGTGTCCGATTTTGTTGACAGTGAACAAGTTTTGCAACTCTGCGGGAATGATGTCAAAGTCCTCGGCAATTTGATTCTATAAATTTTTGCGGGTTCTCCGACTGCGTACACCAAACAACACCCGTGCAGTAAATACGCGTTAATGGCTGTCTGCATTGCACAGTGTGCACTTTTTACTGGCTTTGCGTGCTAGCACGGTTTTCACTGACGAAATAAAAATGCATTCAAGAGCATTTGTGCTTTATGATCCAGGCAATGATTTTAACGGTTGTTCATGAGTTTTATAGGCCTACGTAAAGTTAATACCAGTAGCTTTTACGAAATTAATTCATCCCAAAACTCCCACTGTGTAAAGACAGCGCTCAGGTTGTTATTGGTTGGCTTATGTCCGAACTAGATGATCGCGAGACAGAGTATGCAGCGTGGCGGTTCGCCGGCTTAGAGCACGTGTTGAAATATTTGTATCCACCAGTTTGTGCCCGGGGTCCACCTCGACCCCGTTGAATGAACTTTGTCCCAAAAGTTCCGAGCCATGGACCCGCCAAGCTTAGGTCCCTCCCAGGTTCGTGGAATGGGAACAGCACAAAAATGATTCAGTGGCCATAATGCTATTCCTAAACTTATCATGTCGAGTCCCATCCCTGTCGACGACGCCAAATGTAACCGAGTGCTGAAACACCACAATCACCAATGGAGGCGAAGTCCACTCAGACAGGATTGAGAATTTTAGAGCTTATTTCTAAGACCTATAAAAAACTGTTATGGCTTTTCACAGGAAGGCCAGTACATACAGAGAGACAAAAGCCGCCAGACCCCATCACAAACAGAACTCTACAATCCACAGGTGTTGCCTACACACACACACACACACACACACACACACACACACACACACACACACACACACACACACACACACACACACACACAGAAGCCGTATATATAGAGATAGACGACAAGGATTTTTTGCGTGGCTATAAATAGATTCGACCTTTGCACTTTTACAGTGAGGACAACTTACGGGTGCAAGGAAAGCGTTCTGGACAGTGCAGTGACCTTCTAAAAATAGTAACGGGAATATCTGAAGCTGCTTGTCATACCGTAGCATTCTGATTAGTCATCGCTCAACGGCTATCGCCAGTTATCTCAGAGAATGAGCCGTATTCATTTTGACCTGAGTTGAGGATGATACCGTAGCTGTGATCGGAAGATCAAACTTTCTCATTCAGTATTCTTGCAAATACCGTACGTGATTGACGCCACACGAAGGAAGGGAGATAAACGCGCAAAACACTGGAGAAGATAAGGAAGAGTTACTGGGAATGGATATTAATGAATGAACAGAAAAACCAAAATCGGTTCACCGCGCCGCGCTTAGAGCACGTGTTCCAAATTTTCATCGACCAGATTGTGTCCGGGGTCTACCTGAATAAGCCCACCAAATTTGAAGCAGATCCATCGAGAACTTTGGCCGTGCATCGCGAACACACAGACAGACAGACAGACAGACAGACAGACAGACACACACAAGCCGTATATAGATATAGATAGATAGATAGATGTCCTTTGCGCTTTCGTTCGCGTCGATTCACTTGGTGTGATAACCCATGATTTGCTTTATTACATTAATCTATTTTTCATCTTTACAATAATGCAGATTCTCGATTCACTTGGTTTGATAACTCATGATTTGCTTAATTACATTAATCTATTTTTCATCTTTACAACAATGCAGATACCCCGCAGCGGAAATAAATGCAGTCATGCAGAACATATGTTTCTGTAGCTTGCCTTTCAAGGATGTCCCTATTTTGAATGTGTGCGTTTTACCTCGGCAAAAGGATGTTCTAATGTCAAAGGTGTACGCTTTACTTAAAGCCATATGTACTCGATGACTATACACGCTAATTGCTTTACCAACAGCTGGAGACAGACTAAATTAAGTTACCTGCAAAATATTGTGGTCTAGGACCCCTTAAATGTTGAGATATTTGAATTTTCATTTTGATCTGGATCGTCCTATTTATAGATTTGGCAACACATGTTACGTTGATGCAAGGGAGAGAACACCGCGGCTTTGTTGACATCGTCACTTTTTCAGAGGCTAGAACAAGCTGTAATGCATGTATTATGGTCCGCGCATGGTGACGTATCGTCATTATATGGTCTTATGGTGCGTTTGACATCGATTGTGGGCAAATTACACTTTGTAAACACGGGAGTGCGTTAGTATGCCTTTAAGCAAAAGAATGTCCCAATTTCAAATGTGTATACGCTGTGCCTCGGCAAAAGAATGTCCTAATGTCAAATGCGAAAGCTTTACCTCAGTAAAACGAGGTCCCTATGTTAAATGTGTATGCTTTACCTGAAGCAAAAGAATGTTCTAATGTCAAATGTGTACCCTACACCTCGGCAAATGGATGTCCCCATTTCGAATTCGTAAGCTTTACCTCAGTAAAACGAGGTCCCTATGTTAAATGTGTATGCTTTACCTCGACAAAAGGATGTCCTTATGTCAAAGTTGTACGCTTTACCTGAGGCAAAATAATGTTCTAATGTCAAATTTGTACGATTCACCTCGGCAAATGGATGTCCCTATGTCGAATTCGTAAGCTTTACCTAGGCAAAAGGATGTCCCTATATCAAGTTTATACGCTTTACCTGAGTAAAACGATGTCCATATGTCTAAGTTTTACGATTTACCTGAGGCAAAATAATGTTCTAATGTCAAATTTGTACGATTCACCTCGGCAAAAGGATGTCCTAATGTCAAATGTGTACGCTTTACCAAGGCAAAAGGATGTCCCTATATCAAGTTTATACGCTTTACCTGAGTAAAACGATGTCCATATGTCTAAGTTTTACGATTTACCTAAGTAAAAGAATGTCCCTGTGGGAAATGTATACGCTTTAATTAAGTGAAAGGATGTCCCTATGTCGAATTCGTAAGCTTTACCTCAGCAAAGAGATGTCCGAATGTCAAATTTGTACGCTTTACCTCGGCAAAAGGATGTCCGAATGTCAAATGTGTACGCTTTACCTGGGCAAAAGGATGTCCAAATGTCAAATGTGTACGCTTTACCTGGGCAAAAGGATGTCCAAATGTCAAATGTGTACGCTTTACCTGGGCAAAAGGATGTCCAAATGTCAAATGTGTACGCTTTACCTGGGCAAAAGAATGTCCAAATGTCAAATGTGTACGCTTTACCTGGGCAAAAGGATGTCCAAATGTCAAATGTGTACGCTTTACCTGGGCAAAAGCATGTCCTTATGCAAATATGTACGCTTTACCTGGGCAAAAGCATGTCCCTATGTCAAATATGTACGCTTTACCTCGGCAAAAGGATTGTCCCTATGTCAAATATGTACGCTTTACCTCGGCAAAAAGATTGTCCCTATGTCAAATATGTACGCGTTACCTGGACAAAAGAATGTCATAATGTCAAATGTTTACGCTTTACAACGGCAAAATGATGTCCTAATGTCAAATCTGTACACTTTACCTCGGCAAGGGATGTCCAATTGTCAAATGTCTGCGCTTTACCTCGGCGGCAAAAGGATGTTCCTAAAACCAGGTTGATTGCCTGAATTCGTGACTAGTCCTGCAACGTATGTATCCGTTTCCTTAATGGAGAGTAAAGTGAACCAATTTGAGTCCATAATGGGCACGGGAAATGTGTTTTCTTCTCCACATGTGTGGAAAACGTGTGGAAAAGTTCTCCCGGAGCTTTCTTCTGCCGTTGCGTCATCGCTTAAAAACATATAGGCAATGGTTTTGGCACCTGATTGATTTCCAAGGGGGTTTCCTTGAACGCCATTTTGTTCTACATTCATATAACCCAAAGCGTTCGACATTTGTGTTTCTTATAGTCATGCAGGTCTGGTGGTGTTGTGAGCTGAAAAGATTGGTGCATGTCATTGGCAGATTAACACAGTTTCGTCTGCGGAGCAATGCTCTCTGGCAAGGTCAGGTCACACAGGAAAGCAAGGGAACGGCAAGCCCCTGAACCTTGTGGTGGTTGCTATAGTTTCTGTGGTGCTTCAGAGAGAGAGAGAGAGAGAGAGAGAGAGAGAGAGAGAGAGAGAGAGAGAGAGAGAGAGAGAGAGAGAGAGAGAGAGAGAGAGAGAGAGAGAGAGAGAGAGAGAGAGAGAGAGAGACGCTTTGACGCTTTGACACTTTATTGTCAGTTGCTAATAAAAGCCTTATAGACAAGGTAAAACAACACTTTCTGCATCATTCATAAAAGGGGTAAAAGGACGAATTAACAAAACATCAATAACAACAAAAACATAGCAAACTAGTTTATGAGTACGAACAAACAAACACACCGACACGAAAGCCATAGGTAAACAAAAATATCATCTAAGACTAAGGGTAAAAAGCAAGGTATAGTATGTACACACAAAGGAAAATACTGATCCAACAGTTACAACACACTCATAAAACCAATCAATCTGCAGACCACAAATATTTAAAACCAATAAACCACAAGTCGGCGTTACCCTCGCATGACTAGTAGGGGAACATGTCTAAATACATATCTATACAAAAACAACAATGGCTGCAGACGAACAAACACACACACACACACACACACACACACCCACCCACACACACTCACACATATACGCTTATATAGACTACACCTGCACACGTGTAAATCCACGCGTATACATGTACACGCAACCCGATTTAAATGAGAAGACCATCCAGTCCAACATTTGCGTACGTAAAAATTACATTATACATCATTTCAGCTTGACTCATCTAGTTTCTTTATGCGCATGTTTAGTGCCTTAGAAATAAATTGTGCAGTTGCTTCGAGTACACTTTCTTCATCCAGGGCTAGGATACGGGTTACATCTTCCATTGAGGCTGGTTCAGAACAACTTTTTAACACGTTACACTTTGCACGGATATCAGCATAGGCTGTACAGTGGAAAAGAAAGTGTACCTCGTCTTCACAGCCTCCATCACACATCGGGCATGCACTGTCGCGTGCCTGTTGTATTAAAAACCACTGAGCATTGCTCCTCAGCCCACAGGCTCTTAACCGAAATCTAGCAAGTGCAGCTCTTTTCCATTTGTTAGCTATACACAAGAAAAATGTTCATTCAAAATGAACAGCGTCGATGCAATGTCCACCAAAGATTTATTTTGGGAAGTGTTAAAAGGTTAGGGCCTGGGGTCAAAAGTCAATGAATTGCATGTTGTGCTGGATATATATAAATTGTTTATTTCAGTCAATGCTTGCTATGAATTGATCAAACAGCCACAAGAAAAAACAAGTCGCGTAAGGCGAAATTACTACATTTAGTCAAGCTGTGGAACTCACAGAATGAAACTGAACGTAGTCCGCCGCTAGTGCAAAAGGCAGTGAAAGTGACGAGCCTGTTTGGCGCGGTAACGGTTGCGCTGTGCTTCATAGCACGCTTTACTGTACCTCTCTTCGTTTTAACTTTCTGAGCGTGTTTTTAATCCAAACATATCACATCTATATGTTTTTGGAATCAGGAACCGACAAGGAATAAGATGAAATAGTTTTTAAAACGATTTCGGAAATTTAATTTTGATCATAATTTTTATATTTTTAATTTTCAGAGCTTGTTTTTAATCCAAATATAACATATTTATATGTTTTTGGAATCAGAAAAGGATGAAGAATAAGATGAACGTAAATTTGGATCGTTTTATAATTTATTTATTTTTTTACAATTTTCAGATTTTTAATGACCAAAGTCATTAATTAATTTTTAAGCCACCAAACTGAAATGCAATACGGAAGTCCGGCCTTCGTCGAAGATTGCTTGGCCAAAATTTCAATCAATTTGATTGAAAAATGAGGGTGTGACAGTGCAGCCTCAACTTGTACAAAAAAGCCGGATATGACGTCATAAAAGACGTTTATAAAAAAAAAACCAAAAAAAAACGTCCTGGAATATCATTCCCAGGAAGTCTCATGTCAAATTTCATAAAGATCGGTCCAGTAGTTTAGTCTGAATCGTTCTACACACACACACACACAGACAGACAGACAGACAGACAGACACACACACACACACACACACACACACACACACACACACACACACACAGACAGACACACACACACACACACACACACACACACACACACACACACATACACCAAGACCCTCGTCTCGATTCCCCCCTCTATATTAAGACATTTAGTAAAAACTTTTTAATTAAAAAATAGAGCTTGTTTGAAACAGGTAGAAAGGAAGAGTTGATATTGCAATATCTGTACGTGGGAATGTGGTGAAAAAGAGTGCTAAAAGTAGTAAGTCGGCCTCAGATCCATTTCAAATATTTATTGCAGAAAAACAAAATACAAATTAAAAACAAAACCACAGAACCATTACCAGGTGTCATAGGAATGTTTGAAAACAATAGTTTTAATTTTACACTGTAAATACAGGAATCAGAATTAAACACCTCAAATTGGCACATGCATAATGAATCACCTGGAATTGCAACAGGGAGATACTGAAGTAATTGGAAACAAACACTTGAAATTGACAGAGAAACAATTGAAAATATATTACTGACATGAGCGTACAATATTTTAATGGAAGTGCATTTTTAGCACGAAGCATCCGCAGGAGGATGCACTAACAATTACATAGTGCCACAAAATGTGTACGGACATTTCACAACCGTGCATTATTAGCACAGAACACATACATGGGGGCGCACAAAACATTATTGTACCATGATGATGATCGGGATTGTTGAAGATCTTTTCTTGTGCAAGGCGCCCCTGTATGTCCGCAACTGATCCAACCGGCCGCATCTGAACAAACGACGTCGAAACGGCGCGAAACACGTCCTCTCGGTTGGTCTCGGATTGACTCGGCTCCTCTCGGTCTTTTTTTGTGTGTGTCTTTTTTTCTTTTCCTTATGGTCGGAGTGGTATATTTATGTACATCTTAGATTAAAAAAACACACCCGAAAGCTGTGTTTAATCGTTTCGCGTAAATTGTACATTTTTTCAGCTTTGAAATTGTTTTGGCTTGGAGAGTCAGCGCGCTTTGGCTTGGAGACTAATTCTCCACAGGCACGTTCTTCCCAACCACAGATACCAGCGTCGTCCGCGACGCTGGAATAATATGTATGTACTTCTCAGGTTGAAAAACGCTTTTAAAAGAATAAAACCATTGATACTTCTCGTTTGTCTCCATTTCCCAATGCCAGTTTTGTTTATACATACAAATCAGTCGATCTTTAAACTGGGAAACGAAACCTTTATCGTAGCCAACCCCTTGGAGAGAGAGAGAGAGAGAGAGAGAGAGAGAGAGAGAGAGAGAGAGAGAGAGAGAGAGAGAGAGAGAGAGAGAGAGAGCCAGAGAGAGAGCCAGAGAGAGAGCCAGAGAGAGCACCATTGCACACCGGTACGACCGAACTAAGGTAACGTTAAATTACTGTTGTGCAGCGGGTTGAAAGAATACCCTATACCTCGGAGATATACCTTCACTCGGTCTCAACGACGTCACGTGACATGTTATATGGTGGAAGAGAATGCTGTCGCTTATTTTCCTTTTGAGGATGAGGGTTTAACATGGATCGGGAACTTACAGGACAACCGCGGCTGTGCTTGCAAGTTTGGATAGTTCTTTCCGTGACTGAGCATCGTTTCAGTCTTACCGAACTGAGGGTGGAAAATAAGCGACAGCATTCTCTTCCACCATATAACATGTCACGTGACGTCGTTGAGACAGAGTGAAGGTATATCTCCGAGATATAGGGTATTCTTTCAACCCGCTGCACAACAGTAATTTATTTTCGTTAATTGTGATCACATCTTAAGAGTAAACATGACCTATGTATATATTTTCTGATTCAGAATTTGATGAAGAATATGATGCAATCAATTTTGAATCTCTTTGCGAACATTTGATTTTAATGACAACTTTAATGAGCAAACTCATTAACTAATGTTTAAGCCTTCAAGCTGAAAGGCAATACCAAAGTCCAGGCTTCGTCGAAGATTACTTGACCAAATTTTCAACCAATTTGGTTGAAAAATGAGGGCGTGACAGTGCCGCCTCAAGTTCCACTAAATGCCGGATATGACGTCATCGAAGACATTTATCCGAGGAAAGAAAAAAATAATGGTCTGGGGATATCATACCCAGGAACTCTCATGTGAAGTTTCGTGAAGATCTGTCCAGTAGTTTTCTCGGAACCGATCTATATACACACACACACACACATACACCACGACCCTCGTCTCGATTTCCCGTCTCTATAGCTCTTTCTCACTAGCGAGGCCGGAGGTGTGCACGAGTTTCGTCCCTTTGGTTCGGTAAGTTCCGGTTAAGATAGAGGCGGCAGTCGAGCGCATGAACGTGAAAGAATTGAAAGATTTTCTTCGGAAACATGGCCAACTTGTCAGTGGAAAAAAAGAAGAATTAGTGCGCAGAGCAAGAGGCACGTTTCAGCTGCGATAAGATGGCAAGGATGCTATCGATAATGCTGTGGAAACAAATGATTCAAGTTAGCATTTGACAGACCACTTCGACTGTCAGTGTCACGAACTTGTAGCCTATGTGTTAAATGTTATCAATAATTATTGAGCACACGCGGAATTTGTGCGTGAATCAGTGAGTCTTTTTGATGCTTGGTAGTCATGCATTTATTGTTGTTAACTGGATGTGCGTGTTGTCTAAGGCTAATGTCAGACGGAGCTCGCAAAACACGAAACAAAAGCCGAACAAAAGCAAAACAACACACAAAAGCACCATGTTTTGCTTTTGTTCGGCTTTTGTTTCGTGTTTTGCGAGCTCCATCTGACATTAGCCTAAGAGCAGTTTCACATTACCAGTTCATGGCTCTTTAATGTTACTTCAGTTGTTTTACTTTACATTGTTTACCAACTTTGTTAAACTGCTATTGTTTGTATATGTTTTAGATAAATAAAACCCAAACTGTATCAACTGCGTCTGTTGAAGTGTGTGTGATTATCTGTAAAACAAGTCATTCACCAAGCTTCAGATTCATCATGTCTTTATTCTTTGAATACATATATAATTATATAATACACTGCATTGTCGTTCCTCGGCAAATATTTCAGCCAACTGTGAATAAAAAACAAAATGTAATCACACACAGGTAATAAATATTTTCCCCTTAAAAACATAAAAAGCATAGATACACACCACACAAACCCTATTTATAATTTCATGTACATAATCCCACGTTACAAAATAGTGCACTCCTTACAACACACGCTCACACCTGGTTGGTTTGCGTTCAACTTCTCAGACATATTCAGGCATGAAAATTCTCCGTATTTTCCGTATTTTCCGTATTTTCCGTATTTTTGAAAAAAATAAACCGTATTTTTGAAAAAAATAAACCGTATTTTTTTTTATTTTCCGTATTTTTCCCTTTTTTTTTTCTCCCTAGTCATAGTTATAGTAAAATAGTTTTGGGGCCATGTTTGAATCCAATTTTAAGGCTCAGATAGCCCCAAATTGCACCCTTGAAAAAAAAAAAAATTCCGGGGGGGGGCATGCCCCCGGACCTCCCTAGAAGTCTTGGCGCTTTGCGCCTGCGAAACTTGGCGCTACGCGCCTGCGAAACTTGGCGCTACGCGCCTTCGAATTTTTTTTTCAGTATTTTTTTTTTTTTTTCAGTTTTCATGCCTGATATTTTAACTGGATACAAAAATTTGGAGTACAAACCAGCATCAGTTTTCATGCATACTAGTTTTATAATTTCTGTCTTCCATGCATTGGGAATGTAAGCATCAATGAGTGACATACACAGAGTCAATGACTGAGATTTATAGCGACACTAGAGACTACAGTCATACTGAGACACGGCAGTCCTTCTTACAGCTCATGTGCCTGTTACTGTTTCAAACAGACAAGAGCAAAATGCACTAATGATTGAAGGAAGTATGTTGTACAACAACATTCTTTTACACTTTTATGTACATGAACAAATAATACCCATCTGATTAACTAGACGAGAAAGTCACTCTGTCAAGTTGCACAAAATCTTGTCATTTTCTAAAAGAAAGAGTAACACGTAGGCGCTGCTCCCAAGCTCTTTTCAGTTGCTTGTTTGTTGGAAGTTTATGTAGCCTGACAACTCTTCCTTCAATAATTTTTCCACGATAGTTATGGCAAATGACACAGTACTGCTTTCCACCACCACACACTCTGAGCGAGCTTTCTTTCAGTGCAGACGCCATGATGTAGAAGATACCGGAACTAACCCAGCGTTTCTCCTTCGTTGAAGAGCATGGAAAGATAACTCGTACTTGACTAGAAGTGAGAAAGAGCTATGTTATTTAGTCATAACTTGACTAAATGTATAAACAAAACGTTACATTCACTTCTTCGACCAAGCGGTATTTTAAGTGGTCATTGTCTCGCTTGTGTCTTCTGTGCGAGTTTCTGGACAATTTGTTAGAAGACAAGTTTATTTTCTGTGTCGTAAGTGTTTGTCGGTACTGTTTGACCAATTCAAAGACCGCTGGGTCGACGATCAGTGAATGTAACGGTCATTTTGGTTATAAGCTGAACGTTCTAATAACATACCTCTCTTTTTTGAATTCTGAAGTTTGGGACGTTGTTTTTGGTTTTTATAGACATATTATGAATTCATTTTTGATGATTATGTATGTCTATATGTTCTGTATAAGTGTTTATTCTACATACGTGTGAGATATCACTCATGTCATAACAATATCGTTCACCACAGTTCATGTGAACGAGGTCATGACAAACTAGTCTGGCAGGGACCTGTTTTTCCACTGCGAATGGTGCCAGAGCCACCGAGACAAACGTCATTATGGAAACACATTTGCCCTTGATGTATCCCCTGGTAGAATATTTAGAACAAACACGTCACGCAATGCTTTCCAGAGTGACGTTACTTTGTTTTGACGTCAAAGATTGTACGAGGCATCGTAAGAGATAGGTTCTAAGGCCAAACAAAAAAATAGGTGTGGTTACGGTAACATAGCCAAAAAAAATAGGGTAGGTAGGTAGGCAATCACTTTTTTTTTTTAACTTTTTTTTCTAATGTGTACAAATTAAACCTACTTGACAGGAAAATAAGTGTGCGACTCGGGCGCTTTCGCTTTCATTGCGATTTTTGAACTTGTTTTTTTTTTTTTTTTTTTTTTTTTTTTTGGACAAATGTAATAAAAAGTTATAGGATCGGCCCCTAAAAATAGGGTAGGTCGGGTTACCGTAACCACACCTATTTTTTTTTTAGGCCTAATAGAAGCGTCTTCAATTTGTACGCGTCCGGAATGTTTGGAGCTGAAGGCATGTAAGTACAGTAGGGGAAAGGCTCCTAATATGGACCGGCTCCTAATATGGACCACCTCCTGTTCTGACAAACTAACGGCGCTAGAGCGCTCAAAACAATTTCATTCGCTTTATTCACCCTCTCTGGATAAGTTGCACATGTCAAAACAGTTGCAGAAACACAAACCTCAAAACCGTTAGGCTTTTTAGCTTTTTTTTCACTTTTGGCAGCGTTCACTCTAAATATGCCGCCTAAAACGGACTCGTTTCTGTCGACAGCCAAAGCTTTTATGACACAAAAATGGTTATATATGACAGCTAAGACAGTATTTGTTACATTTTAACAGTGTGTACCCCGAGTTTCTACTGCAAACAAAAAATGATAGCAAAACCTCAAAGTATGTGTGAGTCCCCTAATATGGACCACCTTCAACAAATCGAAGAAAATAAAAACTAAAGGCAATTTTAATTAATTCATTAAGAAGCTTGCTGAAACTAATCTATAACTAGCCCTCAAGATTTCAAAAAAATATAACAAATAGTCTTTTTTGTGTGAAAGTTGATAATTTCACTTATTTTCACTCTGTTTTTGATAAGCTTCTTTAGTTTCCTGGTGTGCTTCAAATAATACTCTCATCAACCCGAAACAGCTAAATCTAAAGCATATTTGAATTAGTCTGACTTGCACACTAAGTTGTATCATGTTATTTTGAAGTATATGGGGCTTTTTACAGTGATTCGCGAAGGCCGCTTCACTGGTCCATATTGGGCGCCCAGGCTCCTAATATGGACCATTTGTGATTTTTTCTGTATTTAATTTTTGCTGAAGGTTATCAAAGCTATTTCACTCTAATTAGGCCTAACGGTTAAACTAAGAGAGAAGGACTACCAACCACAAATTAAAACTTCTTCGCAAGAAAACAAGCTAGTTATCAGCATGAAACAAAAAGTGGTCCATATTAGGAGCCCTTCCCCTATGTAGGATTAACATAATACTACATGGTTTAATTGCTGTGTCGTACCAGATTTACAGTGATTGCTTTTTCAAATATTGAAATGCTCGCCTTCGCTCGCAGTTAAATAGTTAAATAGTTTGTTGGGAAACGCTACCGTTGCTGAGCTTTGGTTCAGTTTTGTGTGTTGCATGTGGTTGACTTATTTGTACTTTGTGGGAAAGTACCGATATTATATTTTGTAAACACAATATTTATGCTTGGACGAGAATGCAGGTGAACTTTCTAGTCCTGTCAAAACAAGTTGTTTACCATGCTGATTTAGTGTGAGTTCGTGGCGTTCGATCGGATTAAGGGCGTCGGCACCTTTTGATGTACGTCACAGAGAACGTCACCATTCTAGTCCATGGGCGGTTCGCATATAATGTAGTTGTATCATGTTCGGTCTGGAATATTCTCGAGATTGAGTATTTACTATATATGCCAGCGCGATTTGTATGTAAAAAAAGCTTCTATTTGAGTTCTGCTACGTTGTGCAGTTGTATGTATTGAATGCTGAATAAATCCTCGAACTCAATTTGACGAGTTGTTTTCTGTTGCTGCGAAGACGGGCGACGTAGAATAAAAGAACACAACTATACGACGTTTGAGAACTTGTGGCAATCTCAAGTGTCGTGTAACAATTGGGGGCCAAGCCAAGGATCTACGTTTAACGCCAAGGGTTTTCCAGCAACAAAGAGTGTCAAGACAGTCACAGGAGGTAGCCATCAATCGGGTGTACCCTGAGGGATCAGTATTGAGACTACGGAACCGTGGATTCGGTGTGACTGGTGAAGAGTTTGGTAATCGCCGCAGCTCGGAACGGTGAGCGACGCCGGAGTGTATCGGGATTACAGAGGTTAGCTGCCGTTTGGACGAGACGGACTTCGTCGCGGAGCTAGTGCATTAATACTACGAAATACGACTGAGGTACGTGTTGTACGTATCGTGAGCAGAGTGCGCCGTCACGTTAGACGAGGAGGGTGGCAGCCTGCGTCTACGAAGGTGACCAGCGACGAGAGAAGCATCGGAGGTGCAGTAGAGACTGTGTTCTTTTAGAAGACTACATTCGTCTACGTTCGTGGCTGTGAAAGAATACAGACGAACGCACCGGAAAAGACCAGAATGGCTGAGTTCTGGGCAAAAGGAGTTGAACTGGGACTGAAAGGCAAGCAGCTGACGGAGTTCGTCGAGTCCCAGACACGACTGCTGGCGCAGCGTGAAGAAAGACAAGCGCAGCGTGAGCGAGAAGAAAAAGAAAGACAAGCGCAGCGTGAGCGTGAAGAAAGACAAGTGCAGCGTGAAGATAAAGAAAGACAAGCGCAGCGTGAGCGTGAAGAAAGAGAAACACAGCGTGAAGAAAGACAAGCGCAGCTGTGTCAGTGTCGAACATGCCCGTGTCGAAGGGATTTGTTGAGAAGCAGGAAGTGACTGTTCTCAGAGATTCGGGCTGCAATGGAGTCATTGTCAAAGAGGATCTGGTGCCAACAGAGAAGTTCACTGGTGACTTCAAGTGGACGCTCATGGCTGGCAGCAAATGCGTGAGGGCACCAGTGGCAAAGATCCAGATAGATACTCCATACTTCACCGGAGAAGTTGAGGCCGTCTGCCTGAAGAAGCCCTTGTACGATCTACTAATTGGGAACATTGGGGGTGCGAGACGTCCTGATGACCCTGATTTCGAATGGAGAATGGGCTCAGCTCAGCCTGCTGCTGAGGAGGAAGACCTACTGCCATTCGCGAATGAAGATATCAGCGAACTGTTACGAGATGACAGAGCAACTGTGCATCGCCGCGACCAGCCGCAGGTTGTAAGCGCTGTGACGACCAGAGCCCAGGCGAAGAAGGACAAAACAACTACGCCACTCAGGGTCACCAACAGTTCTGCAACTGCTGTCGTGGACAGGAATCGGCTGATTCAGCTACAGGAAGCTGATTCGACTTTAACAAAGTACAGGAGTCGTCCTGTCAAGGAGATGACTAAGGGCGAAGGCACTGTGCACTTTGAAGTAAAGGCCAAGATCCTGTACAGAGTGTTCCAGCACCCGAGAGTCAACGGTGGGAAGCCATTACGTCAAGTTCTGGTGCCTCAACCACTTAGGCGCCAGGTGATGGAGGTGGCCCACGACTCTATTATGGGAGGTCACCTGGGTGTCAAGAAGACATCGGACAGAATCCAGGCTGCGTTTTACTGGCCAGGACTGCATGCAGATGTGACTCGATTCTGCCGATCGTGCGATATTTGCCAGAAAACCATACCTCGAGGAAGGGTCCCGAAAGTGCCGTTGCAGAAGATGCCTTTGATCGACCGACCTTTCAAGAGGGTGGCCATTGACCTCATCGGCGAGATCAAACCGCCAAGTGAAGAGGGTCATCGTTGGGTACTGACCCTGGTAGACTATGCAACCAGGTACCCAGAAGCCGTGCCTCTGAAGAAAATTGACACCGAGACTGTTGCCGAGGCACTTGTGGACATTTTCAGCAGAATTGGGGTTCCTGAAGAGATCCTCACAGACCTGGGGACACAGTTTGTCTCTGAATGCATGGAAGAGGTCAACAGGCTGCTGAGCATTCGTCACTTGACTACGACACCCTATCACCCGATGCGCAATGGGCTGGTCGAAAAATTCAATGCGACGCTGAAGTCCACGCTGAAGAAACTATGCAGTGAGCAGCCAAGGCAGTGGCATCGCTACATCAATGCCTTGCTGTTTGCATACAGGGAGGTGCCACAAGAGTCCACTGGATTCTCCCCGTTCGAGCTGATGTACGGGCGGACCGTGAGAGGCCCGATGCAAATACTAAAGGAATTGTGGACGAAAGATGTGGACACACCTGAAGTGAAGAACAGTTACCAGTACGTGTTTGAGTTGCGAGAGAAACTGGAGGAGACTCTCGAGATTGCCAGAGAAAACTTGAGAAAGTCTCAGGATAGTGGAAAGCACTACTACGACCGCAAAGCCGTAAACAGGAAGTTTACACCAGGTAACAAAGTGCTGATACTGCTTCCCACTGATCACAACAAACTACTGATGCAGTGGAAAGGCCCATACGAGGTTGAGGCCGTGGTAGGGATCAACGACTACAAGGTGAATGTCGGCAAGAAGTCCAAGATCTACCACGCTAACCTCCTGAAACTGTATGTGGAGAGACCTCCGGAAGCAGTACAGGTCGCAGCAAGTGTGGAAGAACCAGCCGAACTAGACGAGTTCGACGGTGAGGAACTACTGGAGTTGGGAGACCTCCACAAGAAAGAGGGAGTGGATGACGTCAAGTTAGGACCTGACCTGACAGAAGATCAGCAGAAGGAGCTGCATGATTTTATGGGCGACTTCACCCATAGGTTCTCTGATGTTCCAGGCTCTACGTCCTTGGTCGAACATGAAGTCCACCTCACATCTGACGTTCCTGTTCGCTCAAAACCATACCCTATCCCGTTTCAGGCTCGGGAATCCTTGAAGAAGGACATCGACAACATGTTGAAGATGGGGGTCATCCGTGAGTCATCATCCCCTTACTCATCTCCCGTTGTTGTTGTCAAGAAGAAAGACGGCACAAACAGGGTATGCATTGACTTTAGGAAAGTGAATAAGATCACCGTGTTTGACCCTGAACCAATGCCGACGGCAACTGATCTATTCCGACAGTTGACTGGCAGTAAGATCTTCTCGAAGATCGATCTCAGCAAGGGATATTGGCAGATTCCTGTGCGCGAAGAGGACATACCAAAGACCGCCTTTGCAACTCCAGACGGAACGTATGAGTGCCTGCGGATGCCTTTTGGCATGGTGAACAGTGGTGCTACCCTGAAGAGGGGAATGCGAAAAATGCTCAAAGGAATGAAGAATGTTGTGTACTACTGGGATGATCTGCTAGTCCACACGGAGACCTTTGCGGAGCATCTGGAGACTTTGAGGGAACTGTTTTCCCGCCTGACAAAAGCCAATCTGACCGTGAGACCCAGCAAGTGCATTTTGGGGACCGACAACGTTGACTTCATAGGTCATTCACTGAAGGAAGGTCAAAAGGGGCTTTTGTTGGAAAACGTCACCAAGATCCTCAATGCGCCACGTCCTGAAACCAAGAAGCAGGTGCGATCCTTCCTTGGATTGGCTGGGTACTACAGAGAGTTCATTCCAAACTTCGCCGCCATAACGGCGCCTTTGTCGGACATGACCCGAAAAGGATGCCCCAACCGAATACTCTGGGGACCAGCTCAGGAGAAGGCATACCAGACCGTGCGCGACCTGATGTCACGAGACCCGGTGCTACGCCTTCCTGATACTGCCAAAGAGTTCATCTTGCGTACGGACGCATCGGACGAAGGGATCGGCGCCATGCTAATGCAAGAACATGGAGGTAAACCGTTTCCGGTCAGCTATGCCAGCAAGAAGCTGTCAGGAGCCGAGAAGAACTACTCGACCATGGAGAAAGAGTGTTTAGCCATCGTGTGGGGAATCAAGAAATTTGAACTCTACCTCCAAGGGGTGAAATTCGTGCTTCAGACTGATCACAAACCCCTCACCTACCTGAACTCTGCGAAGTTTGTGAATAATCGTATCATGAGGTGGGTGATGTACTTGCAGAACTTTGATATGCGAGTGGAATCGATCAAAGGTTCAGACAATGTTGGAGCAGATTTTCTCAGCCGAGTATGTGAGTAAAACTGTGTTCATTCTCCAACAGACTAATGTACATACCTGGATTTCAATCTGTTATGTATACATAATATGTGTACAGGTAGCGTTTCAATGATTGAAAGAAATTAGGTAAATTTCTTCTGGTGTTGGGGGTAATGTTGGGAAACGCTACCGTTGCTGAGCTTTGGTTCAGTTTTGTGTGTTGCATGTGGTTGACTTATTTGTACTTTGTGGGAAAGTACCGATATTATATTTTGTAAACACAATATTTATGCTTGGACGAGAATGCAGGTGAACTTTCTAGTCCTGTCAAAACAAGTTGTTTACCATGCTGATTTAGTGTGAGTTCGTGGCGTTCGATCGGATTAAGGGCGTCGGCACCTTTTGATGTACGTCACAGAGAACGTCACCATTCTAGTCCATGGGCGGTTCGCATATAATGTAGTTGTATCATGTTCGATCTGGAATATTCTCGAGATTGAGTATTTACTATATATGCCAGCGCGATTTGTATGTAAAAAAAGCTTCTATTTGAGTTCTGCTACGTTGTGCAGTTGTATGTATTGAATGCTGAATAAATCCTCGAACTCAATTTGACGAGTTGTTTTCTGTTGCTGCGAAGACGGGCGACGTAGAATAAAAGAACACAACTATACGACGTTTGAGAACTTGTGGCAATCTCAAGTGTCGTGTAACATAGTTAATAAAGCAACTCGTGTAAATCTTGTACTACACTTCAAGCCATGTAGTATTCTCTATATGTTCTTTTCCTCAGACCCCTTCACCCACCTCGCCCCGTACCTCTCCATCATGCATTTCCAACTTGCAATCTCATCAACCTTTCTTCTGCGAGTGTCCCTAACGTGTTATTGTCTTGCCATGATCGCTACACCATGGAAGGACAATTCAGTAGGTCCTGTCAGCAAAATTGCCAATATGGGACCACACTATATATCTTAACATCTCCAATGAGACGATATATGAGAGAAGGGGGTTACTAAAAAGGTGTAAAATGGACGTAATCTGACCCTGTATTAGACTGAGAAATGGTGCCTCGAGGGCATTTAAATTCCCGAAGAAGTCTTACATGACAACACAAAAGTGTATCAAGCCAAGTCAAGTCAAATTTTATTTCTAGAAACCCCATGGGGGTACATGAAAAAAAAATACTAAGAAATACAAGAACAATAAAGAGAGGAATGCAGGTTGTTCATCAATATATACACATAAACTCGTTCCGTTGAAAAAAATAAAATATAAAATAACTTGTTTTACAATGTGGAAATCAAATCTCCAAAATAATCGTTCTCGTTCATTCCTACGTAACATTACGTGGGAATAAAGAACCCTACAATAAGCTGTCTAAATCATTATTTTTTTTTTCGCTATCAACACCTGTTTATAAATCTTTTGAAATAACTATTATCAAGTGAATTAAATTTGACAATATCTTTTATTTGTTGTTGAAAATAAAAGTTGAAATTTGATTACATTTGGATTTTTGCGATACTTGAGTGGGATAATTTTGTTTCTTAATTCGATAAAGAAGCTGCAGTTAAACACATAGTGGAATTCGTCATCAATATTGCACTTTGTACACACTCTTTCCTTCTGTATTATATTCATAAATCTTCCTGTCTGAATTGGCAGCTTGTGGTTTAGCGTTCTAAAGCGCAAAAATATTATTACCAAATTGTGTGGAAGTACTCTTAGATCATTTTCGAACATAAATTTCTGTTTGTAAAGCCGAAAATTATAAAACATCTCACTGGAATGTAAATAGGAAAACCACATCTGTTGGGTCTTTCAAACATTGTAATGTTTTTAGTTTGAACCAGTGGCTAGAACAACTCAGCTTCCACTGGTTTATCCACATTCCACTTTGGGCCAAGTTTATTCAACGTTGTTACACCCCCGGTATAGGGGTGTGTATAGGATTCGGTCCATGTGTTTGTTTGTTTGTTTGTGTTCGCATATAGATCTCAGAATGAACGGACCGATCGTCACCAAACTTGGTGAACAGGTTCTATACATTCATGAGACGGTCCTTACAAACATTGGGACCAGTCAAACACACGGTTAGGGAGTTATTGGTGGATTAAAATTATACAAGGACTTATAGAGGGACATCTTAATGGTCAAAGGGAAATAACCATTCTCACTCAGTCACTGCCACCAACTGAGAAGGTTATTTCTCTTTGACGGGGTTTATTTTCCTACCTCGGAGGAATTTCTTGTTTCTATACAATTCAAATATGGTGATTTATAAATATTCTCTACATACTGGCGATACAAAAAACGGTATACTATACTGGAAAACTTATACTTTCAATTAACATTCAACAGCTTAAACCCAAAATTTAACATTCTATTTTTCGCCTGAATTTCCAGTGGGTACATTCGAGTTTTGCCCTTGCTTTTTTACCCTTGTGTGCCATTGGAAGGGCGAAGATGCGTACTCTATGTTCGTACAGTATATTAGTGCTGGCAGACTAGACAAGTATGTTCCGGTACACACACACACGCGCGCAACCATGCACGTGCGAACAAAATAATGATAATACCAGTAAGACATTAAAAAATAACTACAACCAACTGGAGGTTTTCCGCTCTCTCCATGTGTGTGTGTGTGTGTGTGTGTGTGTGTGTGTGTGTGTGTGTGTGTGTGTACCCCCGTTTCCACAGGTTTGGTTGCCTAAATCACCATAAGGCAACCATCCACACGTGGATGGCAACCTAAACTCTGGATGGCAACGTAATTGTGTGGATGGTCGCTTCATTTAACACCGTTAAATTGACTTTTTTGACGGAAAGAATGTCATAACAATGTTCAAAATGACATTCTTTCCGTCCTCTATAGGCGACGAAATAGGTCAAATTTTGTGCATTTTTTAGTGCAAAATTCTTCGATGCCGGAGCGAGTACTGCACCCAGTGCTGTTGTAGTGCAAGTGCACTAGAAAGGCACTCCACCCAGTGCCGCCTCTTAGGTAACCATCCACACTTTAGGTACGTGTGTGTGCGTGTGTGTGTGTGCGTCCGTGTGTGTGTGTGTGTGCGTGTGTGCGTGCGTGCGGTATGTGTGTGTGTGTTTCTCTCTCTCTCTTTCTCTCTCTCTCTCTCTCTCTCTCTCTCTCTCTCTCTCTCTCTCTCTCTAAATAAAGTTTAAATAAAGTTCAATTCAGCTCTCTCTCTCTCTCTCACTCTCTCTCTCTCTCTCGCTCTCTTGCTCTCTCTCTCTCGATAAATAAAGTTCAATTCAAAGTCCAATTCAATTCTCTCTCTCTCTCTCTTTCTCTCTCTCTCTCTCTCTCTCTCTCTCTCTCTCTCTCTCTCTCTCTCTCTCTCTCTCTCTCTCTCTCTCTCTCTCTCTTTGAATGTTTTTAGTACTTTCCATCCAGCGTTCATATGTATAAGTTACAGCTCCGTCCATCCATGGTATCGCCTGATATTTTGTCGAGACTGGGTCAATGAATATGATGACGTCACTCGAGGCTCTGCCGAGAGTGACGTCATTATATTCTTTCACCCCGTCGAGACAAAATATCACGCGATACCATGGATGGACGGAGCTGTAACGTATATATGGCATGACCAAAGTAAAGAGAATTTGTCATGGGATGTGGAAACAAATCATTGGAAATTCACTATGGGCAATCAACACAAGCCTAGAAGTTGTAGAACTATATTTTGTTTCAGTCTTGGCAAGGCCAGTTTTGTCCAGTTCCGGAAAAGACATCATGAATTCATTCACCCTGCCGAGACAAAAAAACACCAATTCCATGGATGAAAACGTATAAGCTTATATCCCGTGACGCATCAAAGCTAAATTTTGTTTTGAAATGTCTTCACAACGTACCGATAACTTATAACGACATAATCGCCTTCACAAGACAGGAAAAACGCACACTTTGTTTTTCGTCTGCTACAAATCTAGTCTTGTTGGTTGACGGAGAGAATAAAGCTTCAATCGTACCTTCATCAACAGGAATAAATGCTCAATCCGCTGTCAGTTCGCAACTGAACCTTGTTTTTTTTCTGAAACTTTTTGGTTAACATTGAAACGGCAATCCAAAAGAGTGTTTCAGCTGTTTCAAGACACAGGCTTAGCTCCTTCTTTTGAGTTGCTTTTCAGTCTAAAATGACACCGGAAGCGAACAAATTGTCGCGTATACTGTCGTCATAAAAAGACGTCATGACAAAGTTACACGCAAAGCGAAAGAGACGTTGACGTCATTTACTTTTGTTCGGAATTTTCCGTCTGTTCCTAGCTTGTCAGTGAAGACCTGACGTGATCGAGTAAGCTTACCCAAAACGTCTTTGTTCTCTATTCACATTGCAGCTGTGAAATAACCAGTCTTGTGTCTCGGTCGTGTAGGTACAGAGTTTGCTTCTGCAATCATTGTGTTCGTGTTGATGACGGCTTCATAAGACAAATCAGCGAATCTATCGCGAGGAAGAAGTTTATGTACAAATCACCGAACCCAACCCATTTTTTGTGTGCATTTTTCTGAAGAATAAACTGCATGTGGTTAATTTCATCCGTTTAATGCTTGTCGAAACGAGCCATAAGGCTTTAGAATAAAAGATTTCACGCATTGCGTGGCCATCCGATCACAGATGAGGTCGCAGTTTGTAGGTTGAATCTATGAATCGGCCAGAGATAGATCTGCATTTCTGTACGACCTTCCAGATTATCAACAGCGGGTTCATGGTCGGAATCAAGAGGTCAAATTTGCGTGGCTCCCAATCATTTCATAAAAGATTTCCATTTTCTTGTTTCTGCGGCTGCGCAAGTTATTTTGCCTAGGTCATGGCCGAACTTTAGGCCTACGGAGAAATATCGCTGGATATTTTCTCCCCAGATTAACAGAGACAAAGAAGGGAAGTCATGCTGTATATAGCGTTCTCCTCTCCCTCCCTCTCTCTCTCTCTCTCTCTCTCTCTCTCTCTCTCTCTCTCTCTCTCTCTCTCTCTCTCTCTCTCTCTCTCTCTGTTGCGATTTTCCATCATCATCATCATCATCATCATCATCATCATCATCATCATCATCATCAACATCTTCATCATCATCATTTACACCATAATCATTATTAGCATTAGTGTAAACGTTGGCATCGTGTGAATTTTACCGTCGATCACTTTACATATGTAACCATTAACATGTTGCATGTTTCGCTTTCGATTTGTATGTTGCTTACTTTGTCATTTTGTTGTTTATGTTTATTTGCTTGTTTGCTTACTTGTCGATTGTTTGCTGGTTCGTTCGTTTACTTTATTTATTTGTCATGTTGCTTTACTTGTTTATCATTTATTAGACATTTGTATTAGAAGTAAGGACCGGTTGTAAGAAAAGGCGTCGCCTTAAACCTCTATCCTTGAAAAATAAAGTTCCATCATCATCATCATCATCATCATCATCATCATCATCATCATCATCATCATCATCATCATCATCATCATCATCATCATCATTATCATCGCTTTCTCCCTCACTCCAACACTCCCTCTTCTGTCCGAATAAAAAACAAACATCGCTTCAGAAACTAGCAATCTCACAGAGAGGTTTGGAACCCTCTTCAAGCTAAGACCCCAAAAAATATCACCAGCTGTCTAGACAGGTCACGTGGTCAACGGGGAAAGCTCAATCCAGCATGACAGGATATTCTTCTTTATTTCGCCCAAACACTGCTATTTTCGTGTTTAGCACATCCCGTTGGTATTTATTGTGTGGGAAACCCGTCAATGTTTTTGTTGTTATTAGAGCTCCTGTGACTTTATTCATTGGAGAATGCCACAACGGGGCGAAGGGACTCTGTCGTTGTTATTAGAGCTCCTGTGACTTTATTCATTGGAGAATGCCACAACGGGGCGAAGGGACTCTGTCGTTGTTATTAGAGCTCCTGTGACTTTATTCATTGGAGAATGCCACAACGGGGCGAAGGGACTCTGTCGTTGCAGAGTACTGTGACGATTGGAGTCAATTTCTGACCGTCGTGTTTTCCCAGAATAAAAAAAAAAATCAATTAAAATTTTTTTTTAAATTTTTTTTTTAATTAATTAAAAAAAAGCAAAAAAAGGCTTATTTACGGTACGTTATCATCATTGACAAAACAAAACATTCTTCACAACCTCGATCTATTATGCAGCAGCCTGTTTGTATTGGATTTGTTACTTTTCCCGGTGTCAGAACTTGTTGCAAACATCCGTGGTATTGACGCTCACCAGACCCACACGCTGGCTCTATATTATCATACGCAGACGGTTGTTGCGTCTATAGAATCCATATGTCTGGGAGCGGAACGAAATACTGATGATAATGGAGCAGTGGGATGAGGCGGTGCAAGAGTACTTGGACAAGGAATAGCTAGGAGTCAAGGCAGCAACAAGAAAAAAAAACACAGGGAAAAAAACAGAAAACCACCGGAAAAAAACAGAAAAAACTAATGAAAACCCCCCAAAAACACACACACACACACACACACACACACACACACACACACACACACACACACACACACACACACACACACAAAACACACAAAACACTTAAGCACACGCCGTAATGCTACGGTCAAACGTTTCTGGTTTCGGGGTTAACTAAAGGGTAGATTATACCTGCGCAGAGTCAGCGGCACAGACGACGCACTGCAGATTATTGATGGTGCGATAGGGATTATGACGAGTACTTGGTCTGTTTTCTTTTCACGCAACGTGTAGCGGGCTGGGAAAAACAATTACCTCAATAATCTGCATACGTCGTCTGTGCCGCTGACTGCGCAAGAGTGATTTGCCCTTTACTAGTGTTTCCATCTTCTATCGCTGATGAACACCAAGAAATGGCAACGTCGCATGAGGGGAAGGACAGCAGACGAGCAACAAGGACGATAAAGACGATGACGACATCAGGGTCCCACAGACGCTCCGCCTTGAAGGTTCTGGGACCCCAAACTCCTTGGAACCCTCAGTGAATCTTTTTTCCCCCGAAAGCGGCGTATGGCTACCTAAATGGCGGGGTAAAAACGGTCGTACACGTGGGAGTCTCAGCCCATGAACGAAGAAGAAAGGGAAGTGGATCTTTGGAAGGCCCGAAGACCAAGAGATTCATGTTTTTGCTTTTGAATGACATTCCTCGTCTAAGGAATATCCCTGGAGCGCGCACGTCGATCTTCTGTCGAGTTTTGGAAGCTCTATGAACCCTATCAGGCTTCACACAAACGTTCTGTCATATCGGTTAGGTTAAGTTTGTAAATTTGGGTCGGTGCAGATCCGCCAGAACATTTTCTGAAAACGGTACCGGTAACGGACATTTATTGCCTCCCGTGAACCTCTCTTTTCAGGTTTAGTGCGTCGCGGGACCCCCTGAATACTCATTCCAGTAATGAAGTTGCAAGACACTAAAATGCGCAGCCTCTAATATTTAAACGATTCAACTCAAAAACCTCAGATCAGGGAAGACGTTTACATGGTCCACTCCACTTACCACAACTCAAAACCTCAGATCAGGGAAGACGTTTACATGGTCCACTCCACTTACCACAACTCAAAACCTCAGATCAGCGAAGACGTTTACATGGTCCACTCCACTTACCACAACTCAAAACCTTAGATCAGGGAAGACGTTTACATGGTCCACTCCACTTACCACAACTCAAAACCTCAGATCAGGGAAGACGTTTACATGGTCCACTCCACTTACCACAACTCAAAACCTCAGATCAGGGAAGACGTTTACATGGTCCACTCCACTCACCACAACTCAAAACCTCAGATCAGGGAAGACGTTTACATGGTCCACTCCACTCACCACAACTCAACAACCCGAGTGTGATTTCTGTGCAGAGTGGGAATATTTTTCTTCGCGGATACCAGTGACAATCTGAAATTATTTCATCAAACCATTCTCACTGGAGTGGGGGTCAATCCTCGACCTCCAGCGTGAGAGGCAAGCGCTCAAACCACTGTGCCACTCCGGCTCTCGACTGGAGAGCGCTCGGGAAAATCGGGTATTGGTACTCGCCCCGAGTGGGGGCCGACCCCACGACCTCCAGCGTGAGAGGGAAGCGCTCAAACCACTATCCACGTAAACGAAGACTCAATTTACGCGAACAAATTAAAAAGGCAGACAACAGTGCTCTAGCAAGGGGACCATGAGCGTTCGTAAATCTAGGAAATTCATAACAGCAGTCTTAAAACAGAATTGACAAATTGAGACAATAGTCAAAATAAAACCGTCGCACGTTTGTTTTCCTCCTATTGATAAGAATATTTCTAAAACAGAACAAACAGAATCAATGATTCAAATGAGACTCTCAGGCTCATGCATGAATCAAACAGAATCAATGATCCAAATTAGACTCTCAGGCTCACTCACGCCTAATAAGATGAGTCCTACTTTCTTTGAACCGAACACAGACTGAATCCAAAAACTGGGACCTAGATTCCTTGGCCTAAAGGTCAGCTTGAAGAATAGCCACTTGATCCGGATCTGTCGAGACTCCTTTCTGTGAATTACCGTGATTGCAGCGGAGAGAGACAGAACAAGTCGCGTAAGGCGAAAATACAATATTTAGTCAAGTAGCTGTCGAACTCACAGAATGAAACTGAACGCAATGCCACACTCGTAGCATCGTCAGTCCACCGCGCACGACAAAGGCAGTGAAATTGACAAGAAGAGCGGGGTAGTACTTGCTGAGAAGGATAGCACGCTTTTCTGTACCTCTCTTCGTTTTAACTTTCTGAGCGTGTTTTTAATCCAAACATATCATATCTATATGTTTTTGGAATCAGGAACCGACAAGAAATAAGATGAAGGTGTTTTTAAATTGATTAGGACAATTTAATTTTGATAATAATTTTTATATTTTTAATTTTCAGAGCTTGTTTTTAATCCAAATATAACATATTTATATGTTTTTGGAATCAGACAATGATAAAGAATAAGATGAACGTAAATTTGGATCGTTTTATAAAACAATTTTTTTTTTACAATTTTCAGATTTTTAATGACCAAAGTCATTAATTAATTTTTAAGCCACCAAGCTGAAATGCAATACCAAACCCCGGCCTTCGTCGAAGATTACTTGACCAAAATTTCAACCAATTTGGTTGAAAAATGAGAGCGTGACAGTGCCGCCTCAACTTTCACGAAAAGCCGGATATGACGTCATCAAAGACATTTATTGAAAAAATGAAAAAAACGTATGGGGATTTCATACCCAGGAACTCTCATGTCAAATTTCATAAAGATCGGTCCAGTAGTTTAGTCTGAATCGCTCTACACACACACACAGACAGACAGACACACACACACACACACGCACATACACCACGACCCTCGTCTCGATTCCCCCCTCTACGTTAAAACATTTAGTCAAAACTTGACTAAATGTAAAAAGAAGAGGGTTCGGAGAGAGGGGAAAGACACTTTGTGTGCGTGTGTGGGGGGGAGTGTGTGTGTGGGGGGGGGAGTGTGTGTGTGGGGTGTGTGTGGGTGTGTGTGTGGGGGGGAGTGTGTGTGTGTGTGGGGAGTGTGTGTGTGTGTGTGTGTGTGTGGGTGGGTGTATGTGTGTGTGTGTGTGTGTGTGTGTGGGTGGGTGTATGTGCGTGTGTGTGTGTGTGTGTGTGTGTGTGTGTGTGTGTGTGTGTGTGCGTGTGTGTGTGTGTGCTCGAGTGCATGAGTGTGTGCGTGCGCTCGCGCGCAGGTGTGTGTGTGTGTGTGTGTGTGCGTGTGTGTGTGTGTGTGTATGCTCCAGTGCGTGAGTGTGTGCGTGCGTACGCGCGCAGGTGTGTGTATGTGTGTGTGTGTGTATGTGTGTGTGTGTGAGAGGGGGGTGTAGGCGGCAGAACCAATGGAAGCGGTTTTCCTGGTTCTGCGATAATGTGGACTAAAGTGCTCGTTAGAGACGATTGAAAAAGGGTAGGTAGTTGGGAAGAGAGGGAAGAATATTTCCCCGGCCACACCCACGCACACACACACACACACATATACACACACACACACACACACACACACACACACTCATACACACACACACAAACACTAACACACACACACACACATACACACACACACACACACACACACACACACACACACACACACACACACACACAATTTAAACTTCCAATTCTTTTAATAATTATGGTTCATAAAAGTCAAGTGATCTTTGTCCTTTCTTAAATCCCACCCTCTCCCATCTCCTTCTCCTTCGCCAATTTCTCATCCTTTCATGCAATTCCGAGCTCTAACAAGAACCACAAGCGCAAGTTACATTGACATTACGCTGACAACTGCCCCACAAAAACATCCGCATCCAATGAATTTATGATTCGTTGTCAAGTCAGTTTACTCTTGTGGGAGAAACAATTAGGCCCGTTCTACACAAAACGTCGGACGCGAACACTATGATTTCCAGAATGAAATGTCACCAGTTAGAGAAAAATCCTGTAATGCCGATTATTTATGAGGCTTTTGTTTTTTTTAAGTCACTCGCTCGATTTTGGATAAGCGACCAGTGTCACAGGGCTAATCTCATTGCTTTGAAATAGAAAAAAGTTACAGGATTATATGTTTTTACTCCTTGTTATTTTTTAAAGGTAAAATGACAGACGTTTATATGGTAATCTGAACTAAACGCTGGACATTTAAACTTTGAACATTTTATTACGGCGCTCAGTTTTTTTTAAAGGCCCAATCCTTAACGTGTAAACAATTCCAATCTCCATCTCAGATCTGGACAGGCTTTGGGGAGAGATAAGACCATCCTGTATTCAAGAACGATAATAACGATAACCACCACCACCATCTCTTCCCCCCTCTCTCTCTCTCTCTCTCTCTCTCTCTCTCTCTCTCTCTCTCTCTCTCTCTCTCTCTCTCTCTCTCTCTCATTCTCTCTCTAAGGACAGGTTGTTAGACAAGCAGTGTGCCTTAAACCTTTATCCTTGTAAAATAAAGTTCGTTCGTTCTTTCGTTCGTTCGTTCTCTCTCTCTCTCTCTCTCTCTCTCTCTCTCTCTCTCTCTCTCTCTCTCTCTCTCTCTCTCTCTCTCTCTCTCTCTCTCTCTCTCTCATTCTTACTCCACGTATTAAATGTATGTATGTTATACGTATACATGTGCCAACGTATATTTGTAAACATGTGTCTATATAAAAAAATAAATATACAAATAAAATTAAATAAATAAAGACTATCCCTCTGCCTGGACACAGTGGGATTTAGTTTGTGAATTTTAATTTGACACTAGTAACTATTTGTTGAATTAACTAATCAAAAGCCAATCAATCTGGACAGAAAAGTCATGAGGTTGATTAGAGGTATTTTAGTATTCCAATGACAAGTCTCAACAGACACATGCCCCACCACTGCAATTTCTCCATGTGAGATAATAAAGTTAATTTGATTTGATTTGATTGATTTTTTTTATTTGAGATCGTGAGACGAAGTGTGTGCACTGTATTTTTTTTCGTAATTGATCATTGCCTCGCCTCGCCTCGCCGGCATCTTGCAAGCGAGTTTCGTGGACGATTTTGAGATAAGTTTATTAGCTGTATCAGAAGTGTTTTCTACTTGAAAGCCCACTGGGTCGACGTACTGTTAATGTAACGTTTTGTTTTGTCAATAATGAAACGTTCCACTAATTCACCTACCGTGGGCGGGGATGTAGCTCAGTCAGGGCAGGGATGTAGCTCAGTCAGGGCGGGGATGTAGCTCAGTCAGGGCGGGCATGTAGCTCAGTCAGGGCGGGGATGTAGCTCAGTCAGGGCGGGGATGTGGCTCAGTTGGGGCGGGGATGTAGCTCAGTCAGGGCAGGGATGTAGGTCAGTCAGGGCGGGGATGTAGCTCAGTCAGGGCGGGGATGTAGCTCAGTCAGGGCGGGGATGTAGCTCAGTCAGGGCGGGGATGTGGCTCAGTCAGGGCGGGGATGTAGGTCAGTCAGGGCGGGGATGTAGGTCAGTCAGGGCGGGGATGTAGGTCAGTCAGGGCGGGGATGTAGGTCAGTCAGGGCAGGGATGTAGGTCAGTCAGGGCGGGGATGTAGGTCAGTCAGGGCGGGGATGTAGGTCAGTCAGGGCGGGGATGTAGCTCAGTCAGAGCGGGGATGTAGCCCAGTCAGGGCGGGGATGTAGCTCAGTCAGGGCGGGGATGTAGCCCAGTCAGGGCGGGGATGTAGCTCAGTCGGTAGCGCGCTGGATTTGTATCCAGTTGGCCGCTGTCAGCGTGAGTTCGTCCCCACGTTCGGCGAGAGATTTATTTCTCAGAGTCAACTTCAACTTTGTGTGCAGACTCTCCTCGGTGTCCGAACACCCCCGTGTGTACACGCAAGCACAAGACCAAGTGCGCACGAAAAAGATCCTGTAATCCATGTGAGAGTTCGGTGGGTTATAGAAACACGAAAATACCCAGCATGCTTCCTCCGAAAGCGGCGTATGGCTGCCTAAATGGCGGGGTAAAAACGGTCATACACGTAAAAGCCGTGGGAGTTTCAGCCCATGAACGAACAAACAAACCTACCGTATTCTCGTTTGTCGATTCTGAATTTTGGAACATCAGCAGTCTATTTGTTTTGGATTTGTGTTGACGAGAAGGACTGTGTCTTCAAAGAGAGAAGGACTGTGTCTTCAAACAGAGAAGGACTGTGTCTTCAAACAGAGAAGGACTGTGTCTTCAAACAGAGAAGGACTGTGTCTTGAAACAGAGAAGGACTGTGTCTTCAAACAGAGAAGGACTGTGTCTTGAAACTGAGAAGGACTGTGTCTTCAAACAGAGAAGGACTGTGTCTTCAAACAGAGAAGGACTGTGTCTTCAAACAGAGAAGGACTGTGTCTTCAAACAGAGAAGATTTCTCCGACTTCCTTATAAAACACATTGCTTTATGATCTGAGATCGTGAGACGAAGCATGGAATATCAAGTTTCACGTAAAAGCATGCAGACACTGAAATGTGTGCTCCCTAGTAAACCTGTACCATGGGGAGGGGGGGTTGGGGGGGGGGGATTTGTAATGATTTTAAAGCTGAAACTGCAAAGCATACGCGTGAAAATAATATATGGATTTGAATATCAACTAGGCACAAGGAAAGGTGTTTTATTTAGCTGTCTAGTACAATTTATTCATACGTGCATTCTCAGTGTTACGTTGCCATTTTCCATTTCCACTGCCGTCTGTCTCACAAAACCTGTGTTCCCAACAGGCAACGATTTTTTGGCACGGTAAACAATACGTTTAATTTTTTAAAAGCATATAAAAGCACCCAAAAGAATAATTATAGGCAATGAAATACGAGCTCCCCTCTTTTTCCTGAAATAAGCACGTTCTGCGGGGAACGTTTTATGAAGTTTGCCACACTTTAGCCGCCGATTTTATGTGTCAAAAAACGAGACATTTAAATCACAAGTGGGCTCAAGGGCAACTGGAACGCAGCTTTTTAGTCAAGAATTGTCTTGTGTATATTCTCAAATGTACACTGACATATTAGTGTTGCTTGTCTGGCAAACGTTGTATTCCTGGGAGAGTTTATCACAAACACAACAATTGGCAAGCATACAGCGACACATTTGAACTATACAGACAAATATCAAAAGTTTGTTTAATGCATCCAGGGCCGGACCCAGGGGGGGGGGGGGGGGTTCCAGGGGTTCCGGAACCCCACCCCTGGAAAAAGCATGTACCCTGCTTTGAGTGGGTTTTTGTTTGTTTTTTTTTTAAATAAATTTTGTGTGTGTTTCTAACAAATTTTATTCAATGTGAAATCCGATGAGAAAAAGGTAACACCCCCCCCCCCCCCACAATGCTGCTCTTAACCCTCAAAACAAGGCCCAGAATGCACCAGATTGCACAGATTTTAACCGTTTTTCAAACATTTTCCGGGGGAGCATGCCCCCGGACCCCCCTAGTTCGCGCGCCTGCTTTGCAGGCGCGCGCTTGTGACTTCGCCACTTCGCTGATTTGCTCCCCCCCCCCCCCCCCCCCAAGAAAAAGGAGGACACCCCCCCCCTTACAACTCATTTGGTCCGGCCCTGGCATCTAATAGCATCTAAAAACATAAAGACACTTCAATATCAACTTCCCTGTTCATGTATACTGACCATCTTTTGCATGAAACAGTTGCCTGGATTTTGGATTACTAAAACCGCCGAGACTACGCATAATAAAACGTGGATTCTAAATCTGAAGTAGACATACGGGAAATTGGTACATACAACTTTTTAGGGTTCAAGCCTGATTGACCCAAGACAATCCCCCTCCTCCCCGGACAATTGCCCCCCCCCCCCCCCCGTCCCAAGGACAATTGCCTCCATTCTTTTGTGTATTTTTTGAGTTAGTACGTGTTTTTATTGTTGTTTTGAGGCAAACATAGCCAATTTAAATATCTAAATGACTGTGTATGTCCATGATGCTTCGTGGTTCCAACACAATCTCTTCAATACCGTAAGTTCTCGTGTGTTCTTTCACATGTACACTGGCATTTTTCCTTGTGACTGCTGTCTGACTTGACACCGCTGTATTCATTGGAGAGTTTTGCACGCACGAAGAAGTTGACAGAGACAAAGTGGCACGGTAGAAAGATCAGGAAAAAGTTCAGACATTTTTAAAGCATCTAAAAGCTTAAAGATATTGAAATATGAATTTGCCTGCTTATCTGTATCGACCTTCTTTTATGTAAAACATTTAACTTCTCTTTTTTGCTGCAATACTTTAACCATCGAGACTACTCGTGAGAAAACGGGATTTTTAAATCCAAGTAGGTTGTGGGAAAATCGGTTTTGGTCGCTGTTTAGCTCATTAAAGTGCACATTTTAAAAATTGACTTTTGTTTGTTTGGCAAAAGGTGTGTTCTTTTGATAGTGTTGCACCAATGTTAAACCTCCCGGAGATATACAATGGCAGAATAAGGTAATATGGGCAAAAATCATCACAGCGATTCGGCTTAATTTATTTTAAGAATATAATGTTTGCCATGTTCAGGATTCTAGAATCAACATCGCCTGTGTCTATAGGCCACCTCCAAGCAAGAAGAATAAGCTCACGAACACTATGTTTTTTGACCAGTTTCCAGACTTTCTTGAGCATTGTGATTCTTTGCCTGGGAAAACTCTTGTGATGGGTGACTTTAATTTTCATTTTGAAAATGCTGAGGACTCCAACACCAAGAAACTCTCAGATTTGTTCGACATGTTCCGTTTTCACCAGTCTGTTGACTCTCCGACTCATAAGCATGGTCACATGTTAGATTTAGTCATTCATCGCCCTTCTGATGTAATTGTCAGTTCATGTTTTGTCAGTCACGGCCTTAAGTCTGACCACAACGCCGTATTATGTCGTCTAAATGTTCCAAAGCCTGTGTCTGCCCCTGTAACAATAACTTTTCGTAGCATCAAGAAGATTGATAAGGAGTCTTTTAGACATGATGTAGCTGGTTTATCTCAAGATTGCTCTGTCACTGAATATAACCAGACGTTGCGCTCAATTCTTGATAGGCACGCCCCTCTCTGCCAACGCACGGTTCGTCAGCGGAAATCTAACCCGTGGTTCAGTAGCATCTCTGAGCAGTTTGGCAAACTGAAACGTGAACGTCGTCAGGCGGAGAGGTGCTGGCTTAAATCCAAACTCACTGTTCACAAAGAGATTTTTGAAACCATCAAACGCAAAGTAAATGACTTAGTTGAAGGCGCTAAAACTGCTTTCTTCTCTGCCCAGATTATAGGTAGTAGAACATGCAAAGAACTTTTTCACAATTTCAATTCTCTGCTTGGAAAACAGACGGTTTCCAGCCTCCCTACCACCCATGACCCCAAGGACCTGCCAACTGTATTTTCTGACTACTTCACTGAGAAGATCGAAACCATCAGAAATAGCTTTCCTCCACCAGTGGCTTCGCCTCCGGCTTCACAATTCTCTGGTTCTTTGTTGGATAGCTTCACTCCTGTATCTGAGCAGTTTGTTTTGAAGATTTTGAAGAACACAGTGCCAAAGTCTTGTGAGCTAGACCCCATCCCCACCAACTTGTTTTATGAAAACCTTGACCTTTTTCTTCCCATCATAACCAACATAATCAACTCTTCTCTCACTTCTGGCACTGTGCCAATGGACTTGAAAACTGCAGTAGTTAAACCTTTGATCAAGAAACCATCTCTGGATAAAAATCAGTTGAAAAACTATAGGCCTGTTTCCAACTTGCCATTCATTTCTAAAATTCTGGAAAAAGTAGTGCTTAGTCAGCTTCTCTCCCACCTTGAAACCAACAACCTCTGCAACCCTCTTCAGTCAGCGTATAGGGCTGGCCACAGCACCGAGACTGTTTTGCTTCGTGTTGTGAATGACATTCTTTCTGCTCTGGATAATGATGACCTATCAGTTCTGCTTCTCTTGGATAACTCAGCTGCGTTCGATACGATCGATCACTCTGTTCTGCTCTCTCGTCTCGAATCTGTTTTTGGCATTCACTCTACCGCTCTTCACTGGTTTAGTTCATATCTACAGGGCCGTAGTCAGTATGTGTCTGTCAATAATCTCTCATCTCCTCCATCTCCTCTCTGTTTCGGCGTTCCCCAGGGATCAGTTCTAGGCCCAGTTTTATTTGTACTATACACCACTCCTCTCTCTGCCGTCATCAAGCAACACGCAGTCAATCACTACCTCTTTGCAGACGACACACAACTCCAACAAGCATGCAAGCCTACAGAAATCCAAGCGGTGACGCACACTCTCCAAAACTGCACTTCAGATATTAAATCATGGATGACAAACAATATGCTCAAGTTAAATGATGACAAGACTGAATTTCTTCTTTTCTCTGGAGCTTCCTCTTCGACCACTTCCCTTCCAGCCTCCATCACAGTAGGTTCTAGTGACATTTCTCTCTCTGATAGTGCTAGGAATCTTGGGTTCATCATGGACTCCCACCTCTCAATGAAACAACACATCAAAAAAGTCTGTCAGACATGTTACTTTGAGATCAGAAGAATAGGTTCCATAAGAAAATTTCTCACTGTTGATGCCACTAAAACTCTCGTTACATCCTGCATTCTGTCCAGATTAGATTACTGCAACTCCCTTCTCATAGGCTGCCCTGACTCCACTCTCCAACCCTTGCAAAAAGTACAACACTCTGCTGCACGTCTCATTTTCAGAGCACAGCATCGACAACCCTGCACTCCTCTCATGAAAGAACTTCACTGGCTTCCTGTATCTGAACGTATTAGGTATAAAGCTGCCTGCTTCTGCTACAATATCATCTCTGAATCGGCACCTGCCTATCTTTCTGAACTGGTCTCTCTCTACACTCCCTCTCGCACCCTTCGTTCTTCTGATGATGCTCGACTTCTCCGTCAAGGTCGCTTTAAACGCAAGGCTCATGGCTTCCGCACGTTTTCGTATTATGGACCTCAGTTATGGAATTCACTCCCCTTTCAATTACGTCACTCTCCATCCATTTCATCTTTTAAGTCCAATTTGAAAACTCACTTGTTCCAACAACACTACGGATAGTTCCTTAGTATAGAGTCTGGGGATGTGAGATGTGCATGATGTGTTGTTTGAATCTGACAGTGATTGTATGATTTTTGTATACATGTATTGTTGTCACGCGCTTTGAACTTCTGATAAGGCGCTTTATAAATGCCCGTTATTATTATTATTATTATTATTTATGTTTGTTTGATGGGCTCACGTACGTATATTTCACAAAGAGAGACACCACTTTCTCAATTTATGTTACGTTTATGTTTCGTTGTGGTGTCCTCGGACATTGCGCCTGTTTTTGTCGTTGTCGTGAGTTTTGTTTTATCGTTGTTACAGTGGAAACCCCTTTTAAGTACCCCCCCCCCCCCAACCCCCGATTAAAGACTTCCTCCTTTTTAAGACCATGCTTTTTCAGATGTGTTGTTATAATAGCCTCTGTGAATTAACCTCTATTTTCAGATGTGTTGTTATAATAGCCTCTGTGAATTAACCTCTATTTTCAGATGTGTTGTTATAATAGCCTCTGTGAATCAACCTCTATTTTCAGATGTGTTGTTATAATAGCCTCTGTGAATTAACCTCTATTTTCAGATGTGTTGTTATAATAGCCTCTGTGAATCAACCTCTATTTTCAGATGTGTTGTTATAATAGCCTCTGTGAATTAACCTCTATTTTCAGATGTGTTGTTATAATAGCCTCTGTGAATTAACCTCTATTTTCAGATGTGTTGTTATAATAGCCTCTGTGAATCAACCTCTATTTTCAGATGTGTTGTTATAATAGCCTCTGTGAATTAACCTCTATTTTCAGATGTGTTGTTATAATAGCCTCTGTGAATCAACCTCTATTTTCAGATGTGTTGTTATAATAGCCTCTGTGAATTAACCTCTATTTTCAGATGTGTTGTTATAACAGCCTCTGTGAATTAACCTCTATTTTCAGATGTGTTGTTATAATAGCCTCTGTGAATTAACCTCTATTTTCAGATGTGTTGTTATAATAGCCTCTGTGAATTAACCTCTATTTTCAGATGTGTTGTTATAATAGCCTCTGTGAATTAACCTCTATTTTCAGATGTGTTGTTATAATAGCCTCTGTGAATTAACCTCTATTTTCAGATGTGTTGTTATAATAGCCTCTGTGAATTAACCTCTATTTTCAGATGTGTTGTTATAATAGCCTCTGTGAACTAACCTCTATTTTCAGATGTGTTGTTATAATAGCCTCTGTGAATTAACCTCTATTTTCAGTTGTGTTGTTATAATAGCCTCTGTGAATTAACCTCTATTTTCAGATGTGTTGTAATAATAGCCTCTGTGAATTAACCTCTAATTTCAGATATGTTGTTATAATAGCCTCTGTGAATTAACCTCTATTTTCAGATGTGTTGTTATAATAGCCTCTGTGAATTAACCTCTATTTTCAGATGTGTTGTTATAATAGCCTCTGTGAATCAACCTCTATTTTCAGATGTGTTGTTATAATAGCCTCTGTGAATTAACCTCTATTTTCAGATGTGTTGTTATAATAGCCTCTGTGAATCAACCTCTATTTTCAGATGTGTTGTTATAATAGCCTCTGTGAATTAACCTCTATTTTCAGATGTGTTGTTATAATAGCCTCTGTGAATTAACCTCTATTTTCAGATGTGTTGTTATAATAGCCTCTGTGAATTAACCTCTATTTTCAGATGTGTTGTTATAATAGTCTCTGTGAATTAACCTCTATTTTCAGATGTGTTGTTATAACAGCCTCTGTGAATTAACCTCTATTTTCAGATGTGTTGTTATAATAGCCTCTGTGAATTAACCTCTATTTTCAGATGTGTTGTTATAATAGCCTCTGTGAATTAACCTCTATTTTCAGATGTGTTGTTATAATAGCCTCTGTGAATTAACCTCTATTTTCAGATGTGTTGTTATAATAGCCTCTGTGAATTAACCTCTATTTTCAGATGTGTTGTTATAATAGCCTCTGTGAATTAACCTCTATTTTCAGATGTGTTGTTATAATAGCCTCTGTGAACTAACCTCTATTTTCAGATGTGTTGTTATAATAGCCTCTGTGAATTAACCTCTATTTTCAGTTGTGTTGTTACAATAGCCTCTGTGAATTAACCTCTATTTTCAGATGTGTTGTAATAATAGCCTCTGTGAATTAACCTCTAATTTCAGATATGTTGTTATAATAGCCTCTGTGAATTAACCTCTATTTTCAGATGTGTTGTTATAATAGCCTCTGTGAATTAACCTCTATTTTCAGATGTGTTGTTATAATAGCCTCTGTGAATTAACCTCTATTTTCAGATGTGTTGTTATAATAGCCTCTGTGAATTAACCTCTATTTTCAGATGTGTTGTTATAATAGCCTCTGTGAATCAACCTCTATTTTCAGATGTGTTGTTATAATAGCCTCTGTGAATTAACCTCTATTTTCAGATGTGTTGTTATAATAGCCTCTGTGAATTAACCTCTATTTTCAGATGTGTTGTTATAATAGCCTCTGTGAATTAACCTCTATTTTTGGCTCACGTAAGTGTAGCCTATGCGATGATAAACTTTGTCTGTCTGTGCGTGCGTGTGTGTGTGTGTGATAGAAACTTTAACATTTCCGAGTCTATGGATTACGTCAGTCTCGGTCAAAAGTGTTTGACGTGTGTGATAGAAACTATTTGAAGACGTCACATTATGACGTAAGAGGGTTAGACGTCACGCAAAGGAATTACTGAAAGTCTCGGTCATTGTTATTGTGAGCGGGCCGAGACTACTTGGCAGATCCAGGGTCTCGCTTTCTTGCACAGTTTCACCTATAGATGCTTACTGTGTGTGTGTGTGTGTGTGTGTGTGTGTGTGTGTGTATGTGTGACGGAGTGATTGAGTTTGTGTTACTGTTTGTCGATTTCTTACGTGAGCCTTGAAGGCTTCGCCTCTTGTCAGATGTGTTGTTATAATAGCCTCTGTGAATTAACCTCTATTTTCAGACTGCCTCTACTTTAAGACCTGATTTTCTCAGATTTCTGAAGTTCTCAAAAGGGGATTCCACTGTATTGTTGTTGTAAGTTGTGGTCTTACTGCCCTCTGTGTCTTCTCCCTCCCGGCTTCTCTTTTCATCTTACTTTCTCCCACTCCCACACATGTACGCAGGTTTCTTT
>NC_090249.1:52958453-52963453 GCF_037325665.1 Littorina saxatilis
GCGCCACACACAAGAGAGAAGTCGCAGCACAGGCTTCATGTCTCACCCAGTCACATTATTCTGACACCGGACCAACCAATCCTAGCACTAACCCTATAATGCCAGACGCCAGGCGGAGCAGCCACTAGCTAGATTGCCAATTTTAAAGTCTTAGGTATGACCCGGCCAGGGTTCGAACCCACGACCTCCCGCTCACTGGGCGGACGCCTTACCACTAGGCCACCGTGTTGCGGTGAGAGAGAGGATACTCTAAGTGTATTTCAAATCTTGGGCAGACCTGTGGCGTCAAACATAATCGTGTGCGCGGGAAAAAAAGGCCAACTTCTTTGTCGTTACTTTTACAAATCACCCTTTTAAGCTGTGCCTTACTAGACCAGCTGCTTGTTTTGATCATGTTCCGTGGCCCCTTCTATCTTAGCTGAAATCTCTGTTATTTTTATAGTCTTGATTTACATAAAAGAGAGTTTATCCCAGAATGATCTTTTCGGTGCGTTTCAACCTTGATGGAATCAACAACAAAGAGTGAGACACCTACTTTTAAATGTAGGTCGAGGCTCGTAATTATGAACCAGAACACTCTGCAAAAAGCGTTTTTGCTTCTGCTGAGGGACGCGTGCTTACTAAGTTGTGTTCCTGTGACAGTTTTGCACCAATGTAACACTTGCCGGAAATACAATGGCAAAGTAAGATAATACGGGCGAAAATCATCACAGAGATTGGGCTTTATTTACTTTTAGAATATATGTTGTCGTTGTTGTTGTTGGTGTTGTTGAATTGAATGACATTGCATCTGTTTTACAAAGGTTACAAGGTAAGTGTGCAGAATATCACCACATAATAAAGTATCTTTACCTACGGCCGAAAAACATAATTATGTCTGCTACTGATCTCATGTATGTCAAAGCGAACATTGGCAAAAGCAACGATTGTGAGGGAAACTTCATCAACTCAGCAAAAAATAGTGCAATTCATATTTTTACCACGGATCAGGCTAATAAACAAGAAAACAACCAACAATACAGATGTAACCGAGTGCAGAAACACTACGATCACCTCGGGAAGCGAAGTGCAATCAAACAGGATTGAAAATGTTAGGGCTAATTTCTTAGCCCTATAAAAACTGTTATGCAAACCCGAAGGTTTCCATGAACATACAGACAATCGGAAACCACCAGACCCCATCACAAACAGACTTCTACAATCCACTGGTGTTGACTTTTAAAGGCCAACAACTCGGGTGCAGAGTCTGCTGTGAAAGGAGCGGTAGCCTCCCCTGTCACACAAAAAGCAGGAGAGGGATGATCACCTGTGTCGTAATTTCCCCAGTGACGTGTCATCCATCATGCTCGTCCCATCAACTTAATTCTTGTATCACTCGTTAATTAACCGAAGAATATCATGCAGGTTGAAAGCGCGGGCGTAAGGGAGGAATGGCCCGGAATAGTAGCCTTCAGAATTTCAATGAGCGTCAAAGTGTTCACGTACAGGCTATTTTTACACACCATTCGCGATGTAATCTGATGAATATTCATCATTGCGGGTGAATAACGAAGCTTTCGGGCATGCAGTTAAATAAGCAGTGATTTTGATTAACAAATTAATTAACTAAAAGTTCAGCTTCCAAGATGAAATATAATCCCATTTTGTGGACCATGCCGTACAATGTTTGACCAGAATGTCCATGAATTTGATTGAAAAATGCGAGCGCTACAAGCCGCGTCACTTTTTTTTTACAGACGGATATGATGTCATTTAAAGCGAAAAATGAAAGAACTTGTGGGGGTGACGTCTGGAATAATGCACATGTTCAATTTCATAAGCATCTGCCGGGTAGTGGGAATTGGCTCTGTTCGTTTGATCTTCCGATGACTCTGGAATCCCATCACACGAAGTAATGTTGGTTTCCTTTGTTGCTGTTTTCGCAACAAGCCTTTTTTTAAGGGACTGGGTTGTTAGCCCAGTGCCCAACCCCCAACCTGGAGGACCAGTGGATTGCGCCTTGTCAGACCTCTACCCTTCGACCTGTCCGGTGTAACACGAAAAAATTACTCCCACGAGATTTTTACTCCGGAGTAAACATTTCGTTCGAAAACGTTACTCCCTTTACGAAAAAAAGCACTCCCCCATTGCACGAGAAAATTACTCCCCAAGACAGGTGAGTTCCGAGTAAACATTTCGTACAAAAATGTTACTCCCCTGACGAATAAATAACGAATAAATTACTTCACCCCAACACGAGCAATTTAACTTCCCATGCCAGGTGTACGAAATTTTTACTCCCTTGTCCCCTGTTAGTCTTGGTGGTGGAAGGGGTGGAAGGAGGGTAGCGCGACATTCGTGTGCGCGAGATCACTTATTGGCATTATCCCTTCGCCCGCATCCCATTTTTGCGTACGAGATTTTTTACTGGAAGTAAATAAAAAATGGGGAGTAAAAAATTCGTGGAGGGAGTAATTTTTTTGTGCCTTGGGGAGTTCTTTTCTCGTCCGAAAAGTGTACCCAGAGTAAGAATTTCGTACGAAATATTGACTCCGGAGTAAATTTTTCGTGGAGTAAAAATGTCGTGTTACACCGGCTTAGGTGGCCCTACCAGGAGTTTGTTCGATGGGCTCATGTTAACCCGTGATTTGTATAAATGTAAATGCGCCCGATATTTAACTTATCATCTCCAAAGTAAAGGGATCTATTCAAATAAAAAATCATTACTTTTTTGTCCCATCGCTTGGAAATTCGTGTCGCTTCCTCCCAGTGGAAAGCTAGCAGTAACAGAGTCGCGCTACCCCAAAGTCAAGGGATCTATTAGTCCCGTTTCGCCGTTATCCCATTTCATCCCCATCCCATTTTCGCGACATTTCACATGCCAAGTGTCACTTTACCACCATGTCATGTACCATTAGCTCCACATCCCATTTTGGCGCGACCCCGTTTCGCCGTTAGCCCATTTCGCGCCATCCCATTTTTGCGACATTTCATTTCATTTTTCATTTTCATTTTCATTACTTTATTGTCCCATCGCTGGGAAATTCGGGTCGCTTCCTCCCAGTGGAAAGCTAGCAGCAACGGAGTCGCGCTACCCAGGTGTCTGCGTGTTTAGGTGTATTCAACCACCTGCATTTATGGCAGAATTACCAAGGTCTTTTACGTGCCATTGTGATGACACGGGGGTGGGACATGGCTTCCGTCTCTGGGTCTGCACATAAAGTTGACCCGTGTCCGTCCCGGCCCGAATTCGAACCTGCGACCTTCCGATCACAAGTCCAGTGCTCTACCAACTGAGCTACCGGGACATGTCACTGACCAAGTGTCATTTTACCACCGTGTCATGTGACATTTGCTCCACAACCCATTTTGGCGCAAACACGTTTCGCCGTTATCCCATTTCGCCTCCATCCCATTTTCGCGACATGTCACAGGCCAAGTGTCATTTTACCACCGTGTCATACCACTAGCGCCACATTCCATTTTGTCGCCATGCCGTTTTGCCGTCATCCCATTTCGCCGCCATCCCTATTTCGCGACATTTTGGATTGTGGCAAAATGGGATTTCGCGTAAACGGAATGTCTCCCTAGTTGAATAACGCAGTATAGTAGTATAGTGAGGCTTGGCAAGAAGAATAAATCAAAAATGGGATGGCGGCCAAATGGGATGGTGTCAAAATGGGATGTTGCGCTATTGTTATGAGACGGTTGTAAAATGACGCTTGGCTTGTGAAATGTCGCGACAATGGGATGGGGGCAAAATGGAATGGCGGCGAAACGGCAAGGCGGCCAAATCGGATATGGTGTCAAAATGGGATGTCGCGCTATTGTTATGACATGTTATTAGAATGACGCTTGGCTTGTGAAATGTCGCGAAAATGGAATGGGGCAAACAATGGGACGGCGGCAAAATGGGATTGCACCAAAATGGGATGTGGATCTAAAACCACCCCCACCACCCAGCGCAGAGGCTCTAAACAACAACAGCTATTAATAATAATAAAAGGCATGCGGTTTTAGGTTCGACGTGATTTGTAAAATGTTTTTTTTTACAAATCACGGGTGAACAGCTCATGTATAGCTCACAAAGAGAGACACGACTTTCTCAGTTTACGTTACGTGTGCGGCGTAATCTCGTGACAATGTGTGCTTCCAGAATCAGATTGCATGCAATTCGTTAATCTAGTGGTTCAGTCATGGTAATGCATAATCATGCTACCGAATTGTAATGAAACGCGATAAACATCTGCTCCTTCATTAGCACGAACAGAGTCAAATACATGTGACCAAGGCTCAACAACTCAGAGCGTCGAAGGGATAAGAGCACCCTTCCACTTAGACAAATACTACAACTCAACAGCATAGCTGGTTTCTCTTCAGAGTGGGAATCTTCTGCTCCATTAATTTCTTGAATGACACCTATGTCAATCTGTCAACATAATTCAACTTAGAAATTCCCGCTATGCCCGTCACGCAGCCAGCCAAACTATTGATTGTTGATATGTGGAAGGGTGCTTTTATATCCCATGTGAAAGCCAGGATGTGGATCGTCTATATGTGGAAGGATGCTTTTATCCCATATAGATGAAAGCCACGATGAATATGTGGCGGTGTAAAATATGAAGTACGCGGTAAGAAGGGTGTCTTCAATCGCTGCGCATAGGTTTCCTTAACAAGAAAGAAAGAAAGAAAGAAAGAAAGAAAGAAAAAAAAGAAGAAAAAAAAAACAACCACAAAAACCCAACAACAACAACAACAACAACAACAACAACAACAACAACAACAACAACAAACATACACACAGAAAAACAAACACACAATCAAAACTGCACATCTAGTATGTGCAACGAGTGAACACTTTTTCCGTTGCTGCATTACCATTTTATCATACCATACATCATTTTCACAGCAGGGATCTGTAATTTGTCTGAGTGGCAGTAAACTTGCCGCTTGAAAAAACACATAAATAATATGCAGCCACTCGCGCACATGCTAGTCGTTGATTTAGTGCTGTTAGAACT
>NC_090249.1:52965953-52988453 GCF_037325665.1 Littorina saxatilis
CGTGTTTTTGCACGAGTGGAATTTTACGTGTTTGACCGTTTTTTATCCCGTCATTTAGGCAGCCATACGCCGCTTACGGAGGAAGCATGCTGGGTATTTTCGTGTTTCTATAACCCACCGGACTCTGACATGGACTACAGGATCTTTTCCGTGCGCATTTGGTCTTGTGCTTGCGTGTACATACGAAGGGGGATAAGCCACTAGCAGGTCTGCACATAAGTTGACCTGGGAGATCGGAAAAATCTCCACACTTAACCCACCAGGCGGCCGCGGCCGGGATTCGAAAACTAAAGGGGGGAGTTAACGTCCTCTCAGAAAATGTTTCTACTTGGGACAAGAATTGGTGATACGCTAAGGACGGGATTCGAACCCTCGACCTTCCGATTAAGAGGCCGACGTCTTACCACCCCGCCACAGCGCCCGTCATCTGCCTTAGGTCAAATTCGCAAGCAAACGTTTCCAACATAAATGTCTGAGACAGAGTATTACTTTCAAGCCTGGAGCTGGACGTTAGGGGAAATGAAATTGTCTTAGTCTGTCGTGTCCGCATACAATGCACCAGATTCGACACAAACAGATACAGCAAACATTCAAAATGCACGCATCCACCTATTCCCTCTCTCACGGTATAGATCTATATCCCTAGCAGTCAGACTGTGTGTGAGACAAACACAAACCAGCACTTCCCATTTCATGCATAAAACACATACTACCCAACTACCTCCCGCCCCCTCCCTCCACCTCCCCGCCCCCTTTCCCCCTAACCCAGCCAAGCATAACCCCTCATGGCACACGCTCGCCGTCTTTTTTAAGTGTCAGCTGTATTGCATGTCCTGACTATTCATTACTTGGCGTAACGCACACTGCATACGTCGAAAGTGTGTCAGTAGGCCAAGAAACTTCCCACATGTTACAGTAGGGTTCACCGACCCTGGCCTCAACGCGAACAGTATAGCTCTTTGGGCGATAAGGCCTGGCGCTCACCTATCTCACTTCAGCAGGACATACGACGCACTGCAGATTATCCCAGCTCCCTACACGTTGCGTGAAAGAAAAACAGGCCAAATACTCGTCATAATCCATATCGCAGCATCAATAATAATTATACATTCCCAGTAACTCTTCCTTATCTTCTCCAGTGTTTTATCTCCCTTCCTTCGAGTGGCGTCAATCCATATTCCCGTTACTATTTTTAGAAGGTCACTGTCCACAACGCTTTCATCCCGGCGAAGCCGGATATTCCCGTTACTATTTTTAGAAGGTCACTGTCCACAACGCTTCGCCGGGTATTCCTCTACTTCTTCCCGGCTCTACTTCTTCGACTCTACTTCTTTCCGGCGAAGCGGGTATTCATTCTAGTTCAGTATAAGTTTATTTGCAGAATCCCGGCTTTGACGAATAAACCCTTGGATATTTAACAAAACAATGTTTGCATTAGCTAGACTAGTTTTTGGTTTACATTTGATAGACGTGATATTAAAAATGGAAATGGTATCCTTTGACAGCTTAGAGAATGCCTTTTTTTTAATCTCTGACATTGTATGCAGTTAAAAATATTTATGATTCGCTAATTCAAAGCGATTTAAATGCAAATGTCACGCATTTCTAAACATAGATTAATCATAATGTCAATGTTATTTGTACATAAGCAAAACAATTGAATTCCTGTGTGTGTGTGTGTGTGTGTGTGTGTGTGTGTGTGTGTGTGTGTGTGTGTGTGTGTGTGTGTGTGTGTGTTTGTTGGTGTGACGGAGAGAGAAAGAGAGAGAGAGAGACTGAGAGAGAGAGAGAGAGAGAGAGAGAGAGAGAGAGAGAGAGAGAGAGATTGTCTCTCTCTTTGTCTTTATCTTTTTGTCTCTGTCTCTCTTTGTTTCTTGCTCTCCCTGTCTCCCTCTCTCTCCCCCATCTCTCTCCCCCTCTCAGTCTCTATATCTCTTTGTCTTTTTCTGTCTGTCTCTCATGCCAGCACTCTATGGTTGTTTTTTTGTTTTTGTCTGTCTAGCGTCTTTGCTTGATCGTCGACTTGAGAAGAGACACTTATCAGGTGCAAAGAAGTCTTCAGATGTCCCTCATTTTCTCTTAAGAAAAATAAAACATCACTGATCAATCAATCAATCAATCAATACTCAACCAATCAATCACTCAGTCAGTCAACTATTCAATCAATCAATCAATCAATCAATCAATCAATCAATCAATCAATCAATCAATCAATCAATCAATTCCGATAGTACAACTCAGATTACAAATGAAAACATTCTTCCAATAGCAACAGTTGCTTGATCTATTCCCCATGGCAATCGCCAAACAGCGAGAAAAAGTAGGCCATTTCTGACTTCTGAGAAAAAAAAACCTGGAGAAAGCGGAGGGAAAGCACAAGGCATTGTTCACGTCTTGGACTCAAAATCAAAGTTTAAATAAACTGTGGCGAAACTTACTCAAAGACGATACATCCCTACGTCCCAAAAGAATGGACACATTCAATCCTCAGATATAGTTCTTTCCAGATTGTGAGGCATCAAAAACACCAACAGTAAACGGACAATTAGGGAGGCTAGAGAAGAGAAGGTTTTATCTTTTCAGTATCACCGAATGCCCTCCAGAAGAAAACTCGGGGAGAGAGAGAGAAATTAATCTTCTTTTTTTATGCTCGCACGCTTTAACGGCGGCTGATAAAACGTTTGACAAAGCCCACACTGTGAAACACAATCACTTGACAGACACTACGTTTTATGCGTTTTAAATAAGTCTAAGGACACAACTCATTCATCGGTGCGAGACATCAACATAAGCAACAGTGAACAGTCAGTTACAGCTGGCACAGGAGAGACGGTTTCATCTTTTCGTTACCACTCAATGCCCCGCAGAAGAAAACTGGGTGTCTGAGAAATAAATTGTTTGATAATGTTCGCAGCAATGACAATGTATCCCTCATGCAAGACCTATAGCTCGAAGAGTGACCAGGCAGTTACAATAGGAGGAAGAGAGATGATTTTATCTTTACTGTATACATAGAAGGAAACTGGGTGTCTGAGACATTCATTTTATGCACACACGCTTCCACACATCTGCTGATAGGATCACCGAAAGTCATAAGAAGAAAAAAAAAAGCTGAAATGAAGATGCATTTACTATGTTTCAAGTGACTGGAACAATTTAATCCGAGGACACAAATCATCCCTGAATGCAAAACGTTAAAAACTCCGACAGGCAACAGACAATCAGAACAGGAGGAATCGAGATATGGTTTTATTTGTTAAAGATATTACACCGAAGGCACCATTTTGGAACGTTTTCTGACGATTTGGACCTCAAAACATTAAAGGGACATTCGCTGAACTGTAATTTAGAAATACCTGCAATGATTCGCTCAAAACTGCTCCGAAACTATGCCAAATGATTACATGAATTTTAATCAGCAAGCGCTTCGCTTTGCCCAGCTCTCCTGTGTCAGGAGCCGGATTCCAATCGTCATCATATTTTATTTAGTCCCCATAGATACCCAGCAGATCAAAGCAGATTAAGACCGTTGGATTGAGGAAGTCAAACCTACAGTCTAGCAAACGCATGCATATTCCGTGCCATACAAGGCTAAAACACTTCGCATAATGTAAACACTTACAAAAAGACAATGAACATCTTAATGAGTGGCGTTTGTCTTTGGTCACCCCTTACTAGGATGTTTTGTGTACTGCTGGTCCTTTCAAGACAATCGCAAAGAGGCAAGTAAATCAAGGATAAAACTTTTGTTTTTTGCCCCGACAGTAACATTTTACCACCCTCTAACAGGATGAGCTCGCTGACAAAACGCTGTAATAATACGGTTGACAAAAAAGAAACAACATGAAAAAGGAATTGAGTGCAACAGTTTGTCTGTGCTGATATTGTTCTGAAGAAAGGCATGCATAGATATAATATGGTTCGTTTTTCCTTTCCGTTTATAAAGCATGTTTTCAAAAAAGAACAAGTCGCGTAAGGCGAAAATACAACATTTAGTCAAGTAGCTGTCGAACTCACAGAATGAAACTAAACGCAATGCAACGCAGCAAGACCGTATACTCGTAATATCGTCAGTCCACCGCTCACGGCAAAGGCAGTGAAATTGACAAGAAGAGCGGGGTAGTAGTTGCGCTGAGAAGGATAGCACGCTTTTCTGTACCTCTCTTCGTTTTAACTTTCTGAGCGTGTTTTCAATCCAAACATATCATATCTATATGTTTTTGGAATCAGGAACCGACAAGGAATAAGATGAAAGTGTTTTTAAATTGATTTCGACAATTTAATTTTGATAATAATTTTTATATATTTAATTTTCAGAGCTTGTTTTTAATCCAAATATAACATATTTATATGTTTTTGGAATCAGAAAATGATGTAGAATAAGATGAACGTAAATTTGGATCGTTTTATAATATATATTTTTTTTTTTACAATTTTCAGATTTTTAATGACCAAAGTCATTAATTAATTTTTAAGCCACCACGCTGAAATGCAATACCGAAGTCCGGGCTTCGTCGAACAATACTTGACCAAAATTTCCACCAATTTGGTTGAAAAATGAGGGCGTGACAGTGCCGCCTCAACTTTCACGAAAAGCCGGATATGACGTCATAAAAGACATTTATCAAAAAAATGAAAAAAACGTATGGGGATATCATACCCAGGAACTTTCGTGTCAAATTTCATAAAGATCGGTCCAGTAGTTTGGTCTGAATCGCTCTACACGCACGCACACACACACACACACACACACACACACACACACACACACACACACACACACACACACACACACACACACACACACACATACACACACACATACACCACGACCCTCGTCTCGATTCCCCCCTCGATGTTAAAACATTTAGTCATAACTTGACTAAATGTAAAAAACAAGTCGCGTAAGGCGAAAATACAACATTTAGTCAAGTAGCTGTCGAACTCACAGAATGAAACTGAACGCAATGCAAGGCAGCAAGACCGTATACTCGTAGCATCGTCAGTCCACCGCTCATGGCAAAGGCAGTGAAATTGACAAGAAGAGCGGGGTAGTAGTTGCGCTGAGAAGGATAGCACGCTTTTCTGTACCTCTCTTCGTTTTAACTTTCTGAGCGTGTTTTCAATCCAAACATATCATATCTATATGTTTTTGGAATCAGGAACCGACAAGGAATAAGATGAAAGTGTTTTTAAATTGATTTCGAAAATTTAATTTTGATATTAATTTTTATATATTTAATTTTCAGAGCTAAAACAAGTCGCGTAAGGCGAAAATACAACATTTAGTCAAGTAGCTGTCGAACTCACAGAATTAAACTGAACGCAATGCAAGGGAGCAAGACCGTATACTCGTAGCATCGTCAGTCCACCGCTCATGGCAAAGGCAGTGAAATTGACCAGAAGAGCGGGGTAGTAGTTGCGCTGAGAAGGATAGCACGCTTTTCTGTACCTCTCTTCGTTTTAACTTTCTGAGCGTGTTTTCAATCCAAACATATCATATCTATATTTTTTGGGAATCAGGAACCGACAAGGAATAAGATGAAAGTGTTTTTAAATTGATTTCGAAAATTTAATTTTAATAATAATTTTTATATATTTAATTTTCAGAGCTTGTTTTTAATCCAAATATAACATATTTATATGTGTTTGGAATCAGCAAATGATGGAGAATAAGATGAACGTAAATTTGGATAGTTTTATAAAAATTTTTTTTTTTTTACAATTTTCAGATTTGTAATGACCAAAGTCATTAATTAACTTTTAAGCCACCAAGCTGAAATGCAATACCGAAGTCCGGGCTTCGTCGAAAATTACTTGACCAAAATTTCAACCAATTAGGTTAAAAAATGAGGGCGTGACAGTGCCGCCTCAACTTTCACAAAAAGCCGGATATGACGTCATCAAAGACATTTATCAAAAAAAAGAAAAAAACGTATGGGGATATCATACCCAGGAACTCTCATGTCAAATTTAATAAAGATCGGTCCAGTAGTTTGGTCTGAATAGCTCTACACGCACGCACGCACACACACACACACACACATACACCACGACCCTCGATCGTCTCGATTCCCCCCTCTATGTTAAAACATTTAGTCATAACTTGACTAAATGTAAAAAAGAAAACCATACACGTCTTGGCTATTACAGCTAAGCCCGCCTGGTTATCAATCAATCAATCAATATGAGGCTTATATCGCGCGTATTCCGTGGGTACAGTTCTAAGCGCAGGGATTTTTTTTTAATTTTTTTTTATGAAAATGATCTTTCAGCCACACGGCAGGTAGCAGTATAAGAGCACGATTGTTAAAATGCATAATTTGGTTCTATTTCCAAGGTTTTGTCCGAATGTCATCGTAACCCAGACTGAGTGGAATCTGTGTCTGTCTTTCTGCCTGTCGGTCTGTCTGTGTGTCTGTCTTTGTGTCTATCTGTTTGTTTGTGTGTCTCTCACTCTCCCTCTGTTGTGTGTAGAACACAATAATTACGATGGGAGTGAGAGAGAGAGAGAGAGAGAGAGAGAGAGAGAGAGAGAGAGAGAGAGAGAGAGAGAGAGAGAGAGCAAGAGAGAGAAAGAGAGAGCAAGAGAGAGAGAGAGAGAATGAGAGAGAGAGAGAGAGAGAGAGAGAGAGAATGAAAGAGAGAGAAAGAGAGAGAGAGAGAGAGAGAGAGAGACAGTCAGACAGACAGAAGAGACAGACAACAGACAGACAGACACACAGACACACACACACACACTAACACACAGACAGACAGGCTGAAAAGGACGAAAGCCATCGTAGTAGAACAGAAAGACGAACAGAACAGAAACAGAGACACGCTCAGGCATGAAGAGAATTACCGAGGGCAATGAAGACATGGAATCAAAAAACAAGAAAGGTAGGTTGTTGGAACGTTTGTTATTGACAAAACAATACATTCACATATATACTTAAAACAATGACATAATATTTTGATATCATAAAATTATACTATAAATGTTTTAATACACTTCGTGTACACTACATTGGGGTGTGCACGTTAAAGATCCCACGATTGACAAAAGGGTCTTTCCTGGCAAAATTGTATCGGCATAGATAAAAATGTCCACCAAATACCCGTTTGACTTGGAATAAAGGCCGTGAAAGGTGAATGCTCGCCTAATAGGCTACTGAGCTTCACTGGCCGATGTGAATGCATTATATATTGTGTGTAAAAAATGTCTGTTTGTCTGTCTGTCTGTAAAAAATTCCATTTCAAACGACAGAAATTAATATGTAAGCGCCTAGGGCTATATCTAGATTAGGCGCATAAAAATGATCACAATAATAATAATAATAAAGTAGATGTGTACTGCCGGGCAGTACATACCCCAAGCGAAGTCGTCCATCTGTGTGTACATGATTCTCTCTCTCTCTCTCTCTCTCTCTCTCTCTCTCTCTCTCTCTCTCTCTCTCTCTCTCTCTCTCTCTCTCTCTCTCTCTCTCTCTCTCTCTCTCTCTGTCTTAAAATGTGTCATCGATGACGTGTTTTCATACTTGCTAATGCGGCAGGCTAATCATGACGTCAAATTGAAACTTCTTGAAGTCTCTCAGAAAGGGACATGAAAACCATGTGGGGGTTACTGGTTTGGGCTGAAAAAAAACCCAACTCCACCTAAAATTCAAGCGCCTATGGGGCTGAATTATGCAGCATAAATTGTGAAACATCAGGATATCTCACACTTTCAATTCTGCCATCATGTCAAATCTGACAACAAACCTACCCACAAAATGTCATAAATATCGGTGTAGAATTGAGACTTAACGGTTTTTAACTGCCAAAAATAAGTTTTTTTGACTGGAATAGTTTGTCTTGAAATTCAGTTTGGGACAACGGACCCACCCACTAAATTTCATAAAGATAGGTGAAAATTTAAATGTAACGGTTTTTAACTGCCAAAATTATGTTTTTCTTCTGGAAAAGTATGGAGTGAAAATCAGTTGGGGACAACGAACCTACCCACAAAATTTCATAAATATCGATGAAGAATTGAGATTTAACGGTTTTTAACTGCCAAAAATAAGGTTTTTTGTCTGGAAAAGTATGTCTTAAAATTCAGTTTGGGACAACGGACCCACCCACTAAATTTCATAAAGATAGGTGAAGAATTGAAATTTAACGTTTTTTAACTGCCAAAATTATGTCTTTCTTCTGGAAAAGTATAGAGTGAAAATCAGTTGGGGACAACGAACCTACCCACAAAATTTCATAAATATCGGTGAAGAATTGAAATTTAACGGTTTTAACTGCCAAAATTATGTTTTTCTTCTGGAAAAGTATGGAGTGAAAATAAGTTGGGGACAACAAACCTACCTTTAAAATTTCATAAGAATCAGTGAAGAAATAGGATTTAACGATTTTTTAACGGCCTTTAAATCATTGGTGATGTCATCATAACCCAGTCGTTGTAGTTGTCGTCGTAGTTGTTGGTGTTGTTGTTGTCATGTTCGTTGTCGTGATTGTTGTTGTTCTCGTGTTGTTGTTTTTGTTGTTGTTGTTGTTGTTGTTGTTGTTGTCGTCGTCGTCGTCGATGTCATTTGTTGTTGTTGTTGTTATCGTCGTCGTCGTCGTCATCGTCGTCGTTGTCAGAGGTTATTTCTAAAGATTTCATTGATAGTCTTTGTTCTCGTCACCAAGACTTGCTAAGAACAAGCTTGGAACAGCAAGAGTTCCAAGAACAAGATTAGAACAACTCATTACATCATTACCAGTACGTCATTTGTATTTAGAACACACTTTAGAAAAAAACTCTTCAGCTACAAACCAGTCACCCTCACATGTCGGAGGTGTTTGTCTAAACCACTTACTGAAATGTTTTGAGGTTTAATGACCATACACATGTTGAACCGGTGAGTGTCTTCCGCTGCTTAATTCGCAAATAACTATTTTATTAAAGTCCGCTTGAAACGCTCAAAGATGAAATTCCATGTTAAAAAGTGACAAAAGTTTCACATTTTCCCGTTGTAACAGCTTCCGATGATATTATATGAAAATTCTGATCCTCTGAGAGGATTCCCCGAAACAAAATCAGTTTGTACGCCTAATTTTAATAGAATTGTCCAAACAGTGTCGCTAATATTGTGCTAAAAGATGAATTCTAGAACAATGTTCACAGACAGACACCACTTGGCAAAAAAATTTTCAGTGCTGGGAGATGGAAAAAAAAACTACCTCGCTACGCGCGGGCTTCGCCCGCGCTCCGCTTGGATAATATCATAAAACAATACAAACAATACATTCGCTCGGCTTCCTGACGAGTGGACGTAAACTGATAGAACTATCAAGATAAGTTTTGTGTGAATATGTGTTTGTCTGTTCACTTAAAAGACCGTTGGGTCGAAATATCTGTGAATGCATTGTTTTGTCAATAACAAACGTTCCAACAACCTACCTTTCTTGTTTTTTATTCTGAATTTTGGAACGTTGGCAGTCTCTTTTGTTTTTGGATTTATTTAATGAAGACATGGAATAAAAACACGCACCCACACACAGCCATCTAACGTAATACACAGCAGACGAGATGCAGAGAAAATGAAACCGTACAAAAACTCAATGATGAGACGCGCAGCAAGAAGATATTGAACGGAATGAAACAAATGAAAATAACGGGAAACAGGAAGAGATTGACTGACTATTAGGGTTTAACGTCCTCTTAGACCAGTTGGCCTATATTGGGACAGGTATTGGTGATATGCTGAGGATATGGTGTGATAATAATAATGCAAACTTTTATAGCGCTATTCTAGAAAAATGTCTACTCTTAGCGCTTTACAATACATACATCGACCAAGCATACTATACACGCAACGGCAAAGAAACCGACCAAACATAACCAACAAACTATACATGCACAGGCAAAGAAAACGACCAAGCATACAATACACGCACAGGCAAAGATAACTACCAAACATAAGCAAACATACTATGACCAAACATAACCAACATACTATACGCGCGCAGGCAAAGAGATACTTTGACTCGAACAAGCCCGCTGTGGCTGTCTTCTTCGACACACCAGCATTGGGTTTATGTCGTCAAAGTATCGAAATACGATCATGATAATCAGAGACGAGAGATGGTGCATGCGTGTCTTCATGTTTTCCAAGCCCTGAGACTTTCGCTGTGAACTTGGGATCTTTTTCGTGCGCATGTGTGCACACGGGGGTGTTCGGACACCGAAGAGTGTCTGCGCACAGTTGACTCCGAGAAATAAATCTCTCGCCGAACGTGGCGCTCGAACTCACGCTGATAGCGACCAACTGGCTACAAAGCCAGCGCGCTACCAACTGAGCTACTTCCCCGCCCCCAGAAAGAGATTGGAGGGGTAAGAAAGCCGGCTAACCAAGATGATAACGGTATTAAAGTGGACATTGAAAAAGTGGTCGTGGCATCTCGCTCGCGTGGCAGACACAGACAAAGGCAAAGACACACACCGAATACTCCCCATATACTGACACACACACGTAGACAAACACGCACACATACGCACACTTACAAACACACACACGCGCACGCACGCATGCACGCACGCAAGCACGCACGCAAGCACGCACGCAAACGCACACACACGTACACACGCACGCACGCACGCAAACACACACACGCACACACACAATCATACACACACACACACACACACACACACACACACACACACACACACACACACACTCTCTCTCTCTCTCTCTTTCTCTCTCTCTCGCTTTCTCTCTCTCTCTCGCTTCTCTCTCTCTCACTCTCGATCTCTTTCTCTCGATTTCTCTCTCTCGATTTCTCTCTCTCGTTTTATCTCTCTCGCTCCCTCTCTCTGTCTCTCTCCAATCTCTTCCCATTCACTTCCCCCAACCCACCTTCACACACTTCAACCATGTAAACCAGCAAAGCAAGCAAGCAAGCAACCAACCAAACAACCAGCCAACCAACTAGCCAACCAAACCATCTAACAGAACTGACAAAACATAACAAAACTCACCTGCACGATCCTCCATTGAGGCACATATTCCTCCCAGCTTTTGGGTCACAGTAAGGCCCATACTGACACTCGGGCCCAAAGTAGTCGTCGAAACAATCACAGTAGTAATCGCTCCAATCCGCCTTGGCATAGCAGTGACCTAGGTAGGAACACTCGTGAACGCTGCAAGTATCGTTCCGTCTCGGCTGGGAGGCGTCCACGATCTCGTACGTGACGTTAAACCCATACACGTCGTTGAGAAACTCCTCCACGCGAAGATGGATGTTCTTTTTACCTCTGGCCCGAAACTCGATGGTCAAGATAGGTTTGTAGCCCACAACGGAAGTGACGTACTCCCGAAAGTCGAAGGGGCCGAGGTCGTTGCGGCCCGTGAAGACGCGAGGGGAGGTGTACGCGTCGAACTCGGAGAGGTAGAAGGACTCGCGGATAAAGTACTGCGTGAAGTAGAGGTGGATGTTCTTGCCTGGAGGAGCTCTGATGATCCACAGGCAGGAAATGGGGTCCGGGTAGGGGTGGGGGAAGTTCGGGGAGTGGATGACCCCCTTCTCCCCCACCACCTCCCCTCCGCACTCCCTGAACACGTCACAGTAGGCCGGAGGAGCTCCTAAGATGACCAGGAGAGGGAGGAGGAGAAGGAGAGGAAATGAGTTTGAGAGGCTGGAGTGAGGTCCTGTAGTCGTCTTCTGCTGAACTTCCATTGTGGTCATCTCTTGAGGATTTCGCACCAGCATTCACGACATATAGCTTGCATCATCTGACTTTGTTCATCAAATTGAAAGATATCACTGTAGACATTACTGTCAGATCAAAAACGTCAGGTCCTTTGTAACCACGACGCCCAAGTGACTAAACATGGGTGATTTACGAGAAAAGTTAAACAACCGATTCAGTAGATGTACAGCCACAGAAATGTTTTCACCGGGGGTTGAAAATCTTGTCATTTAAAGCTGATTCAGTAGATTCACAAGAACCGAAGCGCCTTCACTTGTTTATCAGAAAAGTCGTCAATATTTTCTTCTGTAGATGAACACTCACAGAAACGTGTTCATTGAATTATCACAAACTCGTTAGTACTAATTTCACTAGCTGTTAACTCACACAACCGTTTTCAGTTACTCACATCAATCCTTCAAAATTGATTCAGAAGATGCAGCGACAAAAACCGTGTTCATTGGCTCAGCATAAACTCGTTTTAACCGATTCATTGGATGCACATTCGTCGAGTTATGTCAGCTGGCCTACAGAAATTTTGTAAAACAATCAGACACATCTTCAGCGACTGACAGATAATCAAAAAAGCCGATTCAGTAAATGCACACGCCCACAAAACCGTCTTCACTGGCTTATCAGACGCTCATTAAAACCGATTCAGTAGGTGCAAACTGTCATAAACGTGTTTACTAGCTCACAGAAACAGAAATAACTCAATCAGCATGTGCAATTTGTCATAAACGTGTTTCCAGGCTCACAGAAACAGAAATAACTCAATCAGCATGTGGAATCTGTCATAAACGTCTTTCCAGGCTCACAGAAACAGAAATAACTCAATCAGCATGTGGAATTTGTCATACACTTGTTTCCAGGCTCACAGAAACAGATAAACCGATCCAGTACGTGCAAACTCACAGACACGTCTTCATAGTTTAATAAAAAAATGTCACAAAAACTGTGACAGTAGATATGCTCATTTGCAGAGAGTTGTTGAAAATGCTAGCTATGTAGATCAATCACTGGAGCGTTTCCTTTACGGTTGAAAAAAACAGGCTACTGTGCTGCATTGCTGAGTTGTGGCAAACATACGCAGGAGCGAAGAAATGAAAGCGCCGTTTGAGTGAAAGCGCTTGTTCATGCTACACGTAACTCACATTGTAGTATGCTCCATTGATTTTGTGGGATGATATCTCGTTTCTTCTATACCCGGCATCACAAGGGGAGCTTCAAAATAATGCACAGGTTTGTATCTGCACACAGAAAAGGAAATAAATTAAATAAAGGGGAATTATACGAAAGTGAAGTGAAGTGAATTCAAGTCAAGTCAAGTCAAGTCAAGTCAAGTCAAGTCAAGTCAAGTCAAGTCAAGTCAAGTCAAGTCAAATTAAGTTAAGTTAAGTTAAAAGTCAAGTCACGTCAAGTTAAGTAAGTTAAATTGAGTTAAGTTAAGTTATGTTTAAGTTAAGTAACTCAATGTCTCCCAGGTACGGATATATGGCTCTATTTGACCAGGTACGGATGTATCCGCTCAGACTGTTTAAGCTCTAACGCCTGCATTCCAGCGTGTTGATACACAGTTACTACCCAGTTACTACAATTCTGAGTGACCTGCTGCAACACAGCTGGTGTCGGCCAAAAAAACCTTGGTCAACATAGGTGGTGTAGAAAGTATATTATATTGTTAGTTTTTTTGTCTCGACTGAGTTACTCAGGGAGTCATACTTAAAGCGAACTCAAAACCTATCTCTGGATGTTGCTGCCTCTTAGATGACAGGCAGAGGAATAACCAACATGGTTTTATGTAAGCTAATGTTCAATGTGAAAAAAGCAAACTGTGATTTGTTTTTGAGTTCAGTTAAGACGAGTTAAGTAAGTTTAGTAAGTGACGTGAGGTAAGGTTTAACTACGGACAGGTACATCCCCCTCTCCCTCCCTCCCCCCCCAAAAAAAGCAAGGAAAAAGAAGCGGGCATGAAACAATCAAAGGCTAAACGCGACACTGAAAAGCGAGGAAGAAAGTTTGTCGTCCACATATAAAAAACGTTCATTTTAAATGGGTTTGCATGCTATTCAATAACACAACATGAAAGATGTCGTAAAAAGACTTGAATCGTTGGCGGTAAAAAACACTTTTCAGACGAGAGAGCAATGCACGTTTAACTCAGTTACGGTGCTGTGGCCTTGCAAGTATGGTTTTTGAGTCGTAATCGTTTTCGCTTCTTGCAGCTTCTCTCGGCTACGAGAAGATACGTAGAGGTTACATGCCGAGTCTCAGTGATTATCAAAAATAATGGTCGAAGTTAGCGGATCATGAAAAATGCGAGCTTCAGCGAGCTTTTTCATGACCGCGAACTGAGACCATTATTTTTGATAATCACTGAGACGAGGTATGTAACCTCTTTATCCCTCCTTTCTTCAGTTATTCAAAGAAAAGAGGAGTTTTTGTGCGAAAGTTTGATCGAATCATATTCACCCAACCAGTCTACCTGCGCAGGCGATCGATTAATGCGCGGTTGTATAGTTCCGTGCAAATTATTCAATTTTGTTAACACCTCTTGTCAGTTTCCATGTTTTGAACAAAAATCAAGTACACAGTTATGTTGTCATTCTGCTGTGGCGGTAAAGGCAGATAGTGTGTGTTCTGTTCATGTTTTGGTATCGCTCAGGAAATGTTCTTTTCTCGAATGTGACTAGCAGACGAAGTTTTACACCCGTGTTCCAACGTTAAAAACTGTATGAAGTTCAGTTTTCTGGGGCAAAATAGTGTATGAAACCGCTGCATGTTCTTTAAGTTGATTAAATGTTTGCAATTGATTGCGTGTAATCTGTTTATAAAATGAAATATTGTTGAAAACTGACCGTCGGATTGCAAGTCTTCTCGATGCAGCCGAAATCTGGAAGGGGAACTACTCGTGTCGCTAGACAAAGTATAAGAGTTACTTTTCCTTGGAATCTTGCCAGCGATAAACGATTGTGCACGGCAGATCTGAATTCAGAAAACAACCAAACTCATGGATTTTATATTGAGATTCATGTGTTCAAGCCTGTAGTTGCTGGTTTAAATGCGGTATGGTTGTATTGTTTGCTCCAGAAATGTATATTTTGTACATTAGAGTGTTCTGAACTTTTGAGTCGCAAAAAGTAGATCCACAATGTGTACAGTCTCTACCCATGAGCTATCGAGGATTCAGGCCCGTTGTTGGGTAAGTGATTTTGGTTGTTGGGTAAGTTACCGAAAAATAACTAGCCCTACAAGTTTACAGAGAGAAAGAAGCAGAGGGGGGGATAAAACACAATCTTCATCAACGTTGTATTCATCATCTTCAATAACATCGTTCTCGTCGTGAATCGCCAGTATGCAAAATGTGAAAAAGGAGAATACGTCGAAGAAAAAGAGCCAGTGAGAGAGAGAGAGAGGGAGAGAGAGAGAGAGAGAGAGAGAGAGAGAGAGAGAGAGAGAGAGAGAGAGAGAAAGAAAGAGAGAGAAAGAGAGAGAGAGAGAGTGTGAGAGAGAGAGAGAGAGAAAGAGAGAGAGACAGACAGTCAGAGAGAGAGAGAGAGACAGAGACAGAGAAGTAGAGAGAGACAGAGACAGAGTGACAAAGACAGAGACAGAGACAGAGAAACATGTACGAGAGGACTGAAGAGATTGATTCGAGGCACGGAGCTGTAACCCAGTGAAGGTTGAACCCAGTCGAACCAGGTAAACAGTTTCATTTATGTAAATATACGCGGAGAGTACACACACGCACACAGGAAATAGGGCGTAAAATCAGAAGACCATTCCTTGTTACTGTTTCTACACGTAGAATGTCGGAGTACTTACGTGTCACCTCTAGATGTAAAAGTAAATGTATGCATGGATCACCGCTATAAGTTTAAAGCGTGTTGTTGATTCTAAATATATGCTAATTATGTGTCGTACGAAATTATTGTTGAATTAAAACCGGTTTCAACCATAAAGATAAAACAAATAAGAAAAGAGTAGATAAGCCTAGATAGTTACATAACACATTACAAAGAACTTTGAAAACCATTCATTCCTAAAAGCTGACTGTTTTTACATTTAGTCAAGTTATGACTAAATGTTTTAACATCGAGGGGGGAATCGAGACGAGGGTCGTGGTGTATGTGCGTGTGTCTGTGTGTGTGTGTGTGTGTGTAGAGCGATTCAGACTAAACTACTGGACCGATCTTTATGAAATTTGACATGAGAGTTCCTGGGTGTGAAATCCCCGAATGTTTTTTTCCTTTTTTTGATAAATGTCTTTGATGACGTCATATCCGGCTTTTCGTGAAAGTTGAGGCGGCTCTGTCACGCCCTCATTTTTCAACCAAATTGGTTGAACTTTTGGTCAAGTTATCTTCGACGAAGCCCGGACTTCGGTATTGCATTTCAGCTTGGTGGCTTAAAAATTAATTAATGACTTTGGTCATTAAAAATCTGAAAATTGTAAAAAAAAATAAAAATTTATAAAACGATCCAAATTTACGTTTATCTTATTCTCCATCATTTGCTGATTCCAAAAACATATAAATATGTTATATTCGGATTAAAAACAAGCTCTGAAAATTAAATATATAAAAATTATTATCAAATCTTTTTTTCGAAATCAATTTAAAAACACTTTCATCTTATTCCTTGTCGGTTCCTGATTCCAAAAACATATAGATATGATATGTTTGGATTAAAAACACGCTCAGAAAGTTAAAACGAAGAGAGGTACAGAAAAGCGTGCTATCCTTCTCAGCGCAACGAATACCCCGCTCTTCTTGTCAATTCCACGGGCACTGCCTTTGCCACGGGCGGTGGAGTGACGATGCTACGAGTATACAGTCTTGCTGCGTTGCGTTGCGTTCAGTTTCATTCTGTGAGTTCGACGGCTACTTGACTAAATGTTGTATTTTCGCCTTACGCGACTTGTTTATTTATTCACTTAACAAGAAGAGCAAACGCTCGATCGAGTCACTTTCGCAGTTCTGAATATTATATGAGGCATCAGATGGACAGGAAGAAATTGCTATTCACAACACAATACAGATGTAAATAATTTGATGTAAAGAATAATCCTATAAAGTTTGAATCAAATCCGATGAATAGTTTCAGAGATATGATATTTCAATTTTTTTCCTTCAAGACATACCTGTGACCTTGAAAAAGGTCAAAGGTCACCAAAGCAGACGTCAAAGTGTAGAGGTCACTGGGAGTCACGTTCACATAAAATTTGAGCCCGGTCACTTTTATAGTTTCCGAGAAAAGCCCAACGTTAAGTTGTGTGTTGCCGAACAGAAAAGGCTAGTTATCTCCCTTGTTTTTCTGAGAACGTTCGTAAAAGGCTACAGATGTAAATACTTTGATGTAAAGAATAATCCTACAAAGTTTCAATCACATCCGATGAACTTTGTCAAAGATATAAAATGTCTAATTTTTCCTTTGACGCTGACCTGTGACCTTGAAAAAGGTCAAAGGTCAACGAAACCATCGTTAAAGTGTAGAGGTCATTGGAGGTCACGACTAAACAAAATATGAGCCCGATCGCTTTGATAGTTTCCGAGAAAAGTCCAACGTTAAGGTGGTGTCTACGGACGGACGGCCGGCCGGCCGGCCGGACAGACTAACACTGACCGATTACATAGAGTCACATTTTCTCAAGTGACTCAAAAATGAGAAAATGACATTCTTGTGGAAAGTAATACTGCTGAAAAGGACGAAAAAGATATAAGTTTTGCAGACCTCAAAAACAGTACACTTTCTTACGGTTTCTACTATGTTTGGGTGCAATTTTGAACACTAACTAGCACTTGACCGCAAGTATTTGTCAAAGTACGGAATGTAATTGTATAGCTTTTGCGGTTTGATAGTGGTCATCTTGCAACAACACCGGCACGGTGGCCTAGTGGTAAGGCGTCCGCCCAGTGAGCAGGAGGTCGTGGGTTCGAACCCCTGCCAGGACATACCTAAGACTTTAAAATTGGCAATCTAGTGGCTGCTCCGCCTGGCGTCTGGCATTATGGGGTTAGTGCAAGGACTGGTTGGTCCGGTGTCAGAATAATGTGACTGGGTGAGCTCATGAGACATGAAGCCTGTGCTGCGACTTCTGTCTTGTGTGTGGCGCACGTTATATGTCAAAGCAGCACCGCCCTGATATGGCCCTTCGTGGTCGGCTGGGCGTTAAGCAAACAAACAAACAAACAAAATCTTGCAACAACAAAAAAGGGCTCACATACAGACAGAGTGACATAGACACACTGTCAAACTTTAGATTTTGAAAACGTCCAAGTTGCTAGATTGTTGTAACTTAGGATACGAAATAATTACTTTAAACCAAACAGGCTGTTATCATAGGAGGTATGAAGCCGAAATCCGTGAGTTTGTCATGAAATGAAAAGCTTTCTTTCAAAGGAACACCAATATGACCGTCAAAGACGTGGAGATCGCCATACAAATACAGACAGCAGAATTTTTTTTGATGTGGATAGCCAATTTACTCGAGAGTGCATACATGTATTTATCCCCGAGTACGCTAGTACTAGGGCTCAGCAGACTTTAATCGTGTGTCTGTGTGTGTGTGTGTGTGTGTGTGTGTGTGTGTGTGTGTGTGTCTGTGTGTGTGTGTGTGTGTGTGTCTTTCTCCACTTAACAGCTTATTGCTGGGAAACTACTGGGCGCAGTTCGTTCAAAAGTTGATACACTAACTTGATAATAGGTCCGATTGATCGTATTAAAACTTCATAATGTTACCTGGGACCTAAATGCAAAATAAACCACAAAAACGACTTGGCCGTAGGAGGAGTTCACACCGGCGGGGCAACACGCAGCCATTGACCTGATAGAACAGCCGAACGCGTCACACAAAAGTACGTCATGACAAAGTTACACGCAAAGCGAAAGAGACTTTGACGTCATTTACTTTTGTTCGGAATTTTCCGTCTGTTCCTAGCTTGTCAGTGAAGACCTGACGTGAGTAAGCTTACCCAAAACGTCTTTGTTCTCTATTCACATTGCAGCTGTGAAATAATCAGTCTTGTGTCTCGGTCGTGTAGGTACAGAGTTTGCTTCTGCAATCATTGTGTTCGTGTTGATCACGGCTTCAAGACAAAATAATCAGCGAATCTATCGCAAGGAAGACGTTTATGTACAAATCACCGAACCCAACCCATTATTTGTGTGCATTTTTCTGAAGAATAAACTGCATGTGGTTAATTTCATCCGTTTAATGCTTGTCGAAACGAGCCATAAGGCTTTAGAATAAAAGATTTCACGCATTGCTTGGCCATCTGATCACAGATGAGGTCGCAGTTTGTAGGTTGAATCTATGAATCGGCCAGAGATAGATCTGCATTTCTGGTCAGAAACCAACATTCACACCACAGACATTCCAAACATTTATATTTATTGAGCGAGCCAGTCTGAAGAGTACTCGGGTCCAGCGCGAGCGTTTTTTATTTATTTATTTTATGATTATTTTTATTTTTTATTTTTTTATTATTTTTTTTAAATTTTTTTAAATTAATTAATCAATTAATTAATGTATTAATTAATTTATTTATTTATTCATTTATTTATTTATTCATTTATTTATTTATTCATTTATTTATTTATTGACGCGTGGTCAGTTTCTAAACAAATAATAATAAAGTAGATGTGTACTGCCGGGCAGTACATACCCCAAGCGAAGTCGTCCATCTGTGTGTACATGATTCTCTCTCTCTCTCTCTCTCTCTCTCTCTCTCTCTCTCTCTCTCTCTCTCTCTCTCTCTCTCTCTCTCTCTCTCTCTCTCTCTCTCTGTCTTAAAATGTGTCATCGATGACGTGTTTTCATACTTGCTAATGCGGCAGGCTAATCATGACGTCAAATTGAAACTTCTTGAAGTCTCTCAGAAAGGGACATGAAAACCATGAGGGGGTTACTGGTTTGGGCTGAAAAAAAACCCAACTCCACCTAAAATTCAAGCGCCTATGGGGCTGAATTATGCAGCATAAATTGTGAAACATCAGGATATCTCACACTTTCAATTCTGCCATCATGTCAAATCTGACAACAAACCTACCCACAAAATGTCATAAATATCGGTGTAGAATTGAGACTTAACGGTTTTTAACTGCCAAAAATAAGTTTTTTTGACTGGAATAGTTTGTCTTGAAATTCAGTTTGGGACAACGGACCCACCCACTAAATTTCATAAAGATAGGTGAAAATTTAAATGTAACGGTTTTTAACTGCCAAAATTATGTTTTTCTTCTGGAAAAGTATGGAGTGAAAATCAGTTGGGGACAACGAACCTACCCACAAAATTTCATAAATATCGATGAAGAATTGAGATTTAACGGTTTTTAACTGCCAAAAATAAGGTTTTTTGTCTGGAAAAGTATGTCTTAAAATTCAGTTTGGGACAACGGACCCACCCACTAAATTTCATAAAGATAGGTGAAGAATTGAAATTTAACGTTTTTTAACTGCCAAAATTATGTCTTTCTTCTGGAAAAGTATAGAGTGAAAATCAGTTGGGGACAACGAACCTACCCACAAAATTTCATAAATATCGGTGAAGAATTGAAATTTAACGGTTTTTAACTGCCAAAATTATGTTTTTCTTCTGGAAAAGTATGGAGTGAAAATAAGTTGGGGACAACAAACCTACCTTTAAAATTTCATAAGAATCAGTGAAGAAATAGGATTTAACGATTTTTTAACGGCCTTTAAATCATTGGTGATGTCATCATAACCCAGTCGTTGTAGTTGTCGTCGTAGTTGTTGGTGTTGTTGTTGTCATGTTCGTTGTCGTGATTGTTGTTGTTCTCGTGTTGTTGTTTTTGTTGTTGTTGTTGTTGTTGTTGTTGTTGTCGTCGTCGTCGTCGATGTCATTTGTTGTTGTTGTTGTTATCGTCGTCGTCGTCGTCATCGTCGTCGTTGTCAGAGGTTATTTCTAAAGATTTCATTGATAGTCTTTGTTCTCGTCACCAAGACTTGCTAAGAACAAGCTTGGAACAGCAAGAGTTCCAAGAACAAGATTAGAACAACTCATTACATCATTACCAGTACGTCATTTGTATTTAGAACACACTTTAGAAAAAAACTCTTCAGCTACAAACCAGTCACCCTCACATGTCGGAGGTGTTTGTCTAAACCACTTACTGAAATGTTTTGAGGTTTAATGACCATACACATGTTGAACCGGTGAGTGTCTTCCGCTGCTTAATTCGCAAATAACTATTTTATTAAAGTCCGCTTGAAACGCTCAAAGATGAAATTCCATGTTAAAAAGTGACAAAAGTTTCACATTTTCCCGTTGTAACAGCTTCCGATGATATTATATGAAAATTCTGATCCTCTGAGAGGATTCCCCGAAACAAAATCAGTTTGTACGCCTAATTTTAATAGAATTGTCCAAACAGTGTCGCTAATATTGTGCTAAAAGATGAATTCTAGAACAATGTTCACAGACAGACACCACTTGGCAAAAAAATTTTCAGTGCTGGGAGATGGAAAAAAAAACTACCTCGCTACGCGCGGGCTTTGCCCGCGCTCCGCTTGGATAAAATCTTTCGAAAATGTCTAACATTCTTTAACAACAGTTTGGCACTAACTGTACCTACTATGCTTTAAACCCTTGTCAAAATCAAACAGCAGAATAAGCAGTACAGTATAAGAAAAATCGTCAACCGCAAAAGTCTACCTCTGTCCTACTTTTTGAAATTTCACGCTTGACCTATGAGCGTTGTAGGACCTCGACACTCCATTAAAGGTGAAGGTGCCAAGATTAAATGGCCCATTATTTTTGAGTGCAAGCGTCTGTAGTGAGCTCTTTTCTTCCAGAGAAAGAAAGAAAAGAGAGAAGAGAAGAATGAAAAGAGAGGAAAAAAAGAAAGAAAGACAGAAAGAATAGAGACAATATACGAGAAAAAAAAAAGAGTGACAGAGAAGACAGATCGAAAGGAAAGAGAGAGAAGGAAACAATATAGACAAAGAAAGACAGAGGAGAGAGGAAGAAAGAAAAGAAAGAAAGAAAGAAAAAAGAGAAAGAAATGGAGAGGAGAGAGGAAGAAAGAAGAGAAAGAAAGAAAGAAAGAAAGAAAGGAGAGAAAGATAGAAAAGTGTAAAGAAGAAAAGGAAAGGAGAGAACAAAAAATAACGAGAAGAAAAGAAGGAAAAAAAGAGAAAGACAAAAAGAGAGCAAGAAATAGAGGAGAAATAAAATTTAAAAAAAACACAGAGAGAAAGTAAGACAAGCGAGCAAGGAAGAAAGAATACAGAGATATCGCATAAGGAGAGGAAGAAGGGAGGCTGTTTTGAATAAATAATAATAAAATGCTAAATCACGCTCTTCCACTTGACTTTTGGCGGCATTTCGTTTGAGAACAAAGCATTGACACGTATAACAAGAACGAAAGAAAACAACGAGAAAAAGAAAATGAAAACAAGGAGGAAAGACTGTTCAACTGTGGTAAAAAGAAAGCAAAATAAAACACTTCGACTCAACGCTTGGCTGTGCTTCAATTTCAAACATCAAACACAGCAGACTCCGACAGCGACATTTCCCCCAAGGCCGGCCTTTGTGCGCATTGTTGTAGAGTTTGACTTGAAGACAGCATCCCTGATAAAACATTGGCTGCACATACATCTCACTAAAGTGCTTGTTCCCTCACCCTTTTGAAAACGTTTGTCTTTTTTTTATTTTTTATTTTTTTTAAACCTTTGTCTTCAGTCGACAGGAATTGTCATACTCATCAGGATGTACTCGTCACCCAGACAGGAGGAACGCGAGGAATGAGAGATCTACCAGAAAGCAATT
>NC_090249.1:52990953-52996066 GCF_037325665.1 Littorina saxatilis
CTACATGAACAACAGTGATAAAAGTGCGCATCTCTTCCCAGCCGTGCAGCGCTTTGAAAGTTGGAAGCATTAAAATTTAAACGGGTAAAAAGCCATCGTGAAGATACGAAAAAAAGTATGACGTCTAAAATACTTAATGATTCAAACGCATAGTATAACATATGTAATTGACAACATTGACAACAGAAAATATATACATGGTTCACACACACAATCGAGTGCACACATCCATCCATGCTTATTTAAAGTCATGTACACACACATACATACATACATGGCATCAAGCAACACACAATTAAATGACACATATGGAATATGGAAAACGTATAATGGACATGACCATGGCAAGTAATTTACACCGTTACCTACTATAAAATTGATGATATATATATACCACTCACTTGCTATTCGCCTAAAAGCTTGCGGTGTGCTGTGACACATATAAGAAACCAGAAGAAAAAAGGACTTTACTTTGGCGAAAAGAGCATATGCTGCTTATTTTTGTACATAACTGCTATAACTGTATTTTTTCCGAACACTTACATGTAAAAAACATAGAGATATATCTTACCATTTCACTAAGACAGCCAAAATAACGGTCAAATTAAGGGGAGATCATGATGACGTACATGTCTATGGTTGCACCGGGGGAAAATATTTAGTCGCTGGAACCTATAAGGTATAACACATGTTACATAGCCACTGGTGAATTAACAGAGAGAAAAATAACAAAAAACAGTCATATAGGTTTTCGCATCAATGGGAGGTAATCGGAACTGACCAAAAAGACTGCGCGACCGCACGCGACTATACAAACAAACAAAATAAAATACAGCAGGTATGACGTTTGCATGAATCCATGATTACGTCTACATGAACAACAGTGATAAAAGTGCGCATCTCTTCCCAGCCGTGCAGCGCTTTGAAAGTTGGAAGCATTAAAATTTAAACGGGTAAAAAGCCATCGTGAAGATACGAAAAAAAGTATGACGTCTAAAATACTTAATGATTCAAACGCATAGTATAACATATCTAATTGACAACATTGACAACAGAAAATATATACATGGTTCACACACACAATCGAGTGCACACATCCATCCATGCTTATTTAAAGTCATGTACACACACACACACACATACATACATGGCATCAAGCAACACACAATTAAATGACACATATGGAATATTGAAAACGTATAACGGACATGAACATGGTAAGTATTTTACACCGTTATCTACTATAAAATTGATGATATATATATACCACTCACTTGCTATTCGCCTAAAAGCTTGCGGTGTGCTGTGACACATATAAGAAACCAGAAGAAAAAAGGACTTTACTTTGGCGAAAAGAGCATATGCTGCTTATTTTTGTACATAGCTGCTATAACTGTATTTTTTCCGAACACTTACATGTAAAAAACATAGAGATATATCTTACCATTTCACTAAGACAGCCAAAATAACGGTCAAATTAAGGGGAGATCATGATGACGTACATGTCTATGGTTGAACCGGGGGAAAATATTTAGTCGCTGGAACCTATAAGGTTATACGGCGACTTATCAGGTGATAATGTTTCGAACTATTTAGTAAACAAATCTATGGAATATTTTGGAGTTCCATTAACAGATAAACAGATCTATCTATCTTCTTATTATTTTAGGTTCGTCTGGGGTAGAGAAATAAAACACACAGCTAGGTTCGTCTGAGGTGCGGTCGCGTGTTTAGTCGAACCGAAAGTTGAAGAAGAACCAATCACAGATCTCTTTCGCCGCGATGTCAAAGTTCAGGTCAAAGTTCACTGTTGTCTGCTGAAATTTGCGAGACAAACCTCTTCAAACTTTGTTCGTGGACAAAATTGGAAGTCGGGACCTAGCGGAATCGATTTCCTGGGTCACGTTGGCATAGCAACCGAAGGAGAAGGCACAAATCCGCGCGGTTTGGTGACAGGAATCGAAAAACCACCGAAAATCCTACCAGTATTATATAGTAGATGTTGAACTTTTTTCTCCTTTTTTTTATCTCAGTTGCATGCAGGCAGCTTCAACCCTTTCTTTTTTGCCTCTCTTTTTGTTTTGTTTTTGTTTTTTGTTATCGGGGATCATCCTTCTTTATTGATCTTTTTTTCTGCTCTTTTTTCCTGCTTTTTATATTAAAGTCAAGATTGGATTTTTTTGTGAAAGCATAGCCATAGGACAGTTTCTTTACGCAATTAAAAAAATGAACACAGAGCCAAAAACCGGTTGTTGCAGCGAATGCAATTGAGGCCTATAAAGAAAAAGATCAATAAAAAATAAAAAAAATAAAAAAAAAATTTCGCTCCCAGCGGCACTTGAACCCGGAGCGCCGGATCGAATTTCCGAATCCGTAACCACTGCACCATGCTACTCATGTGAATAAAAGCGTGATGAAAAGATGTAATATGAGTTATTCAGTCTGGATCTGGATCTGGATTCTCAACGTTGCAGGAACCACTGTTGGTCATCTTCGCAACGGATGCGGGAGAGCGCATAATAATAATTTAGAGTACAATCAATCAATCAATCAATCAATGACGCTTATATCGCGCATATTCCGTGGGTACAGTTCTAGGCGCTCTGCAGTGATGCCGTGTGAGATGAAATTTTATACGGCCAGTACAATAAAAGTCCCGTCACATCAATGTCTTTCCACTCTTAGTGACTTATTAAAATGTTAAAAACTGAGCTCTGTAGGTGGTCAGTGTTGGGGCAGTCGTGATGGTTTGAAAGCTCGCCACCTTCGCCGAATGACTCGAGCACGTTTTTTTCGGTTAGTAACTGATCGAACTGTCGCTTTTGAGCCACTCTGTTTGAAGCATTTCACCTGAATTAAACAAGAATGTCACAGTTTGTGTCTATGGCGCAAGGTAGTCGAGTTACGACAGTTGCTCGATTGACGCATTTCACGTCTTCGATATTCTGTCTGAGCTCATTTCCCAATGAGCTGCCTTAAAAACAGGAATGTCCTGCAGTTGTAGTATGCGTTGGAGGTTTCTTTTGGATGGGTAAGGACATTTAAGAAGCAATATCGTCGTATAATGATGTCAAGTGAGAGACCCTGCAAATTAACATTGAAAGTGGGAACTTCGGAAGCAAAGTTCCCAGCTACTCGGTATGCAAGAGCTAAATTGAAAGCCGAAGTAGTGGCTTCGAGAGTTCTAAGGTCAAGGTCGAGGAAATTGGGGGAATCCCAATTAGTGCGCATGCGTTTGTAAACGGTAGGCTTGGTGACCAGAGGAAACAAATCTCATCGCGAGTTCTAAATAGGCGAACGTTGATGGGATAGAGCCCCCTTTCCCCGTCGCAATATAACCTTCGTGGTTGAAAACGACGTTAAACACCAAATAAAGAAAGAAAGTTCTTTGTCAGTTTGTTCACTTGCTTTTGTTTTGTTTGGTTTGCCTGTCTGAGTTTGCTTGTTCGTTTGTTCGTCATTTGACACCAACATCCAAATTTCCAGTTCATTTTCTTCTTTAAATACCCAGTCGAACAACCATTTTTCATATCTTTAAAATCATCATAATTTTCATCAAAACCAGCTGATTTAGGTCAAACCACAATTCAGTCATGTCTCATGGTTCTCATGGTGTTAGATTGAGTTAGGTTTTTGTGGGACAAATGTGATAATAAAACAAATAAAATGCAAAAAAAAAAAAGAAAAAAAAAAGGCGAACGTTGATTGCGCTGTAGCTTTTACTATAGGTGTTACTTCTGCCTGGTTGAACGAAAGGGTCGGTTCAAAGCTGTGATGATTGTCTTGAAATTGAATGAATGTCTATAATAATGATTTTGTTGACCAGAATGTTGGGGAGAATAAAACATTTTTTGTTTATGTGGTAGCGAAGTCGGTTATGTTAAACCTCTTCTTTTTTTTAATGATTGTGTATCGGTAGAACTGTTTTGGACAAAATAGGTTGGTTAGAGCGAACGTTTGGGTTACTGGTAAATTTGAAAAGGCAGAAATCAATCAGTGTTTGGAGAATCAAGATATAAGGTGTAGTGAATAGAAGATAAGTTCAGTGACTTTCATATTAATTGGGAAAATGTGTGTCCGAATTTTTACAAAAGATAAATTGTTGTACTTTGGTATTTGTACATTTTGTTTGTCCTCGTTAATTGTGAACAGGATGTATGTTTATATAAAGTTGAAAGTCAAGATTGGATTTGCGCTGAGAGCACGTGTTGAAAATTCTCATCGACCAGGTTGTGTCCGGGGTCTACCTGAATATGCCCACCAAATTTGAAGCAGATCCATCGAGAACTTTGGCCGTGCATCGCGAACACACACACACACACACACACACACACACACACACACACACACACACACACACACACACACACACACACACACACACACACAGACACAAGTCGTATATATATATACTAGATGATTACCCGCTTCGCCGGGCACCGGCTTCGCCTGGAAGAAGTAGAGCCGAATACCAGGTTGCGCCTGGGACTACGCCGGCTTTGCCGGCGCACGAAGGAAAGGAGATAAACGCGCAAAACACTGGAGACCTTCTAAAAATAGTAACATGCAGTGACCTTCTAAAAATAGTAACGTAGTAACGGGAATATGGATTGACGCCACACGGAGGAAGGGAGATAATCGCGGCTGAAAACACTGGAGAAGATAAGGAAGAGTTACTGGTAGTGGATCCCGACAACAACAACAACAACAAAAACAAAAAAAATCGGTTCAGCGCGCACAGCGCTGCGCGCTGAGAGCACTTATTGAAATATCTCATCGATGAGGTTGTGTCCGGGGTGTAGCTGAATACGGTGTCCAAATTTAAAAAAGATCCACCGAGAACTTTGGCCGTGCATCGCGAACAGACAGACAGACAGACAGACAGACACTAGACAGACAGACACTAGTCGTATATATATATAGATAGATATGTGTGTGTGTGTGTGTGTGTGTGTGCGTGCGTGCGTGCGTGCGTGTGTGTGTGTGTGTGTGTTTGCGTGTGTGTGTGTGTATGTGTGTGTGCGTGTGTGTGTGTGTGTGTGTGTGTGTGCGTGCGTGCGTGCGTGTGTTGTGTTTGTGTGTGTGTGTAAGACAAAGAGAGAGAGAGAGAGAG
>NC_090249.1:52996266-52998766 GCF_037325665.1 Littorina saxatilis
AATTTTACATGAGAGTTCCTGGGTATGATATCCCCAGACATTTTTTCCATTTTTTCGATAAATGTCTTTGATGACGTCATATCCGGCATTTTGTAAAAGTTGAGGCCATCATGAAATTGATTGAAATTTTGGCCAAGCAATCTTTGACGAAGGCCGGACTTCGGTATTGCATTTCAGCATTGAGGCTTAAAAATTACTTAATGAATCTGGTCATTAAAAATCTGAAAATTGTAATTAGAATTATTTGTTTTATAAAACGATCCAAAATTACTTTTAAATTATTTTTCATCATGTTCTGATTCCCAAAACATATAAATATGTTATATTCGGATTAAAAACAAGTTCTGAAAATTAAAAATATAAACATTATGATTAAAATTAAATTTCCGAAATCGTTTTAAAAACAATTTCATCTTATTCCTTGTCGGGTCCTGATTCCAAAAACATATAGATATGGTATGTTTGGATTAAAAACACGCTCAGAAAGTTAAAACGAAGAGAGGTACAGTAAAGCGTGCTATGCAGCACAGCGCAACCGCTACCGCGCTAAACAGGCTCGTCACTTTCACTGCCTTTTGCACTAGCGGCGGACAACGGTCATTGTGAAAAAATGCAGTGCGTCTAGTTTCATTCTGTGAGCTGAGTTCCACAGCTTGACTAAATGTAGTAATTTCGCCTTAAGCGACTTGTTTTCTTTCTTTTCTTGACTTTATTTTCCCCCAATTTTTCGTTTTTTGTGGGGGTTATTTTTGTTTGTTGTGTGGGGATGTTGTTGTTGTTTTTTGTTTTGGGGGGAGGACTTCGTACTCTCAAATAAACCAAAGAGAACAATAACAAACATTGCCGAATTCTCACGTGCAATGACGTGTTTGTGTGTGTGTTGCAGGTTCTGTGCATCGTTAGCAAGCTGGTGATACATTTCCTACAACTGGCGGCCTTCTCATTCCTACTCATGGAAGCCATTCACACCTACGTCTGCATCCAGAGCAGGAGCCATGGCGCTGCTCACATCAAGAACACCTCTCTAAAGTACTTCCTGATTGGCTGGGGTGAGTGCACGTGACCTGTCGTGATTTGAAAGAACTTTTGTGATTGGTTCAGATGTTCATGTAAACATGTGCAAGCTTTTTGGACTGATTGGAAAGTCTACCTGGCAATGCATTTGAGAGCTTAGCGTTTGCCGGGTTCTTTAAAATGAGTGCACTTGACCTGACGGGATTTGAAAGAACTTTTGTGATTGGGTCAGATGTTAATGTATACACGTGCAAGCTTTTTGGACTGATTGGAAAGTCTACCTGGCAATGCATTTGTGAATTTAACGTTTGCTGGGTTCTTTAAAATGAGAAGTAGACGATTAGTTTGTCTTCGAACATGAAAGAAAGACAGATAAGCTAATGTTCACGTTAACAACCAAGCACGCTTGTTCGCGTACGAGCATGCATACACCTACAAATAGAATAACGGGAGAGGGAGAGTGGAGAAGTTACAGAAGCCAGTCAGAACAAGCAAGCGAATAAACATCTACGCTCGCATTAACGCTGCATGCCACGCAATTAAGTTATCAGTAAAGGATGTTTTACATGCAGTTCCAATCTTTTTGCAGGTATTCCAAGTATAGCTACAATAGCAGTGTTTTTGCTGTCCGAAGTCTTCGAGTTTGAAGACTCCTGCAACAAATGGTAAGACATTTTGTTATTGCTTTTGTGTACCAACATGCTGTGCTTGGTTAACACAAATAGCAAGAAATCTCAAAACACATACTCTGCTAAGGCCAAAAATAAAATAGGTGTGGTTACGGTAACATAGCCAAAACAAATAGGGTAGGAAGGTAGGCAATCACTTTTTTTTAAACTTTTTTTTCTAATGTGTACAAAGTAAACCTACTTGACAGGGAAATAAGTGTGCGACTCGGGCGCTTTCGCTTTCATTGCGTTTTCTGCACTCGTTTTCTTGGTTTTTGTGTGGCGGTTTTTTGACAAATGTAATAAAAAGTTATAGGGTCGGCCCCTAAAAATAGGGTAGGTCGGGTTACCGTAACCACACCAATTTTTTTTAGGCCTAACGTTCCAAACTTCAGAATAAAAAACACCAATAACTTACCATTCTTGGTTGTTTTTGTTTTTATTCTAAAGGGGTACAGGGTTGTTCTGCTGAACCAATTACATTCTGTTTTCGTGAACGGAATAAATACCAGAATAAATCAATGGAGGTAACAGCTCAAAAGCGTGTGCACAACGCATACAAACAACATTAATGAATTTTACTTTCTATATCACTTGAGGAGGAGGAGAAAAACGGATATATAAGAGCGTTGTTGTAAAAGGTGTGCACACCACACAGACACTAAAAACAATGTTTTAAAAGTACATACCACATACATTCATTAAAGGCTGCCATATATATTCGTAGCGTTCATTAATTAATTCATATTGTTTACATGTGCCAATAATGTTATAAAACTGTACCTAAGGGGATATAATAACGATTGGCTGTAGCTTTC
>NC_090249.1:53003766-53013766 GCF_037325665.1 Littorina saxatilis
GAAAAACACTTATGATACAAATTATGATTTAATCTCCAAATGGTCGATGAATCTCGCATGCGATATTGTCCAGATATGCGAGATTCATCTAAGAATTTGAGATAATTAAACGGTCCAATAGCCTGAAATTCTTGTTTTTTGATTCTGAAGTTTTGAACGTTAGCAGTGTATCAGTTTTTGGATTCCTGCACTCTCTGTTCTACGTTTTCGTTACCCATACCCTTATTTTCTTATTTTCTTGTCTCTAATAAGTTTGTATGTCTTCTGTCGAATAGGTCAGGAGGATGGTGTTCTCCATTCTTTTACCAGAGCACAAAAGGGTGAGAAATATATTTGTTATTATCTGTTTCTTCAAGACAAATTGTATGTTGTCTGCGTGAGGCCAATCTAGAATTTGTATTATTAGAAATTGTGCATTGACTCTTTGCCAGACAACAACAATGCAAACAAAAATAATTAACCTGGTAGTTTGCATCTCAGGTTTGATTTTGTTATTGAATTAATTAAGTACTATCAAGTTTAAAGATATTTCTATGGCGCAATTCCGATAATAGTTTGAAGCGCCTAACAGCGTAACAAAAACTTACGAACACAAATGACCAAATGAACATGTACATGATACAGATTCAAATACATCAGAGTAAGATATAAATTACAATGTCACAAATAGTTATACATACAAAACACCATCGCATGGAGAAAACACACACCCACAAGAAAAATAATAAAGTTTCTCTTATTCAATAGTTCTTCGTGTACAAGGAATTGCTATGCCAACACGGGGCATTGTTAGATGTCACCCAATCATCTTTCTTTTTGTCGTTTCAGGCGCTGGCATTTGGATCTTTTAGAGGTGAGCATTCTTCACAGTTGTGAGTTTAGGTTGCTGTCCCGTTCTTTGAAAATCAGAAGGAATTATAGGTTTATCAATACATCCTCTTTGGAGACGGTTTGTCTCAAAGTCAACTCTTCATCTCCTTTTAATTTAAACACATTTTCATTTGTGTACTAATCTATTCTCCAAACTACCTCCAGCATTACTTGCTTTCTTATGAAAAACCCACAGACGTTTACGAAAGTTTTTTAATTAACTGAATCCTCCACCACCACCACCACCCCTTTATCTCTCTCCCTTTCTCTCTCTCTTTCTCTCTCTCTCTCTCTCTCTCTCTCTCTCTCTCTCTCTCTCTCTCTCTCTCTCTCTCTCTCTCTCTCTCTCTCTCTCTCTCTCTCTCTCTCTCTCTCTCTCTCTCTCTCTCTCCCCTGAAAGGATCCAGCTCTTTTCCCTGACATCAACTTTACTTTGGTCATACCTTTTCAGCCTTCGTGCTACCCGACCGTGTGGAGGACACGGAAGAAGTGGAAGTGAAGCAAATCCAGCAGTACTGCGCCGAGATCGACCGATCCAAGTTCACCTCCCAGCACAAGCAAAACCTCCGCAACCTCCTCGGCAGCTCCTCGTCCGGAAGTGAGGCGTCCGGCACAGTCTCCTCGCCCGGCAGCCTCTCCGTGGCCGGCCCTGCGCTGCCCATGTCGTGTCGGACGAACTCGGGCGGAAGCCGCAACAGCTGCAGTGAAGTGGGGGCAGGAAGAGGAGGAGGAGGGGTAGGAAGGGAGAGGAGAGGAGGAGGGGGCAGAAGGACGCGAGGGAGGAGGAACGTCAAGGGCCCCGGGGGAGGGGGAGGGCGAGGGAGAGACAGTGTGGACAGATTCCCAGGACAGTGTGGAGGTGATAGGCTGTCACCTTATCGAGGGGTAGGAGGGCTTCAGTGTGTGATGCTGGGGTCGGACATTCAACCCGCGGGCCTCATGGATCGCCCCTGGGATCGGGATCCTAACCGGGATCCCAGCGTTCCCGACAGCGGCTACGAAGGAACTCAGAGCGACAACCCGTCGTTCCGGCAAGGTGCTTGCGCCCCCTTTGACCTTGACAGCCAGCTCTCGTCTGACCTTGACACGGAGCTTGCCGGGGGCGAGAGTTTTTCCCCCTCCTCCTCCTCCTCCTGCAGCTCCTCCAACCATCCTCTCCCTCCCCCCTTCCCTGGCCTTTATGGGTCAAGTCCTGCACGCTCAGCTTCCTCGTCCCCTCGTCCCCTTGGCAACAGGAGTCCGCGCGCTGCAGCGTCTGTGATGAGTGACGTCGTTTCTGGTGATGACGTAGAAAGTTGTTGTCGTGACGTCACTTCCGAACGTGACGTAACAGTCGACGAAGCAGCGATGGCGGAGAGGGAGTCCCTGTTGAACAGTAATGGAAGTGAGGATTCCAAGGAGAGTAGTGAACAGGACAAATTCTTGTGATCTTAAGACAAACTATGAGTGATCATAGTTCAGAACATGGTAATGAAACGTTTGCAACAATGATATCGACTGGGGTTTTATCCTTTCAGTTCAGACCCCACATTCTGTGTGTATACTATTAACTTGTGCGATTCTTTTTTTTTCAATGCAAAGCTGAAAAAAATCAAGTAATAAGGCATACAAAAGACTTTCTATTGTACAACCAGCCTGCATTATTGACCCGACCATCATGCAATAATGCACCGCAGTGATATATGTGAGTGTGCGTCCGCACCATTTTGAAGAGTGCTGTTTGCACCGCAGTGCTGAATGCACGGTGCACTGTAGTGCCGAGTGCAATGTGCACCGTATTATTGGGTGCAGTGTGAACTTTAATTCTGCTGAGGATGGGTGTTTGTGAAGAAGCCTTCACAAACGAAATACCTGGAATCTCAGGTGGGTCGACGCATACCTGATGAATCTGTGATCTTGATTTGGAGTATACCAGAGCGCCGATTGAAAGTGTTGTCCATGAAACTCATACTGCTGTAGGGGAAGGGCTCCTAATATGGACCACTTTTTGTTTCACGCTGATAAATTGCTTGTTTTCTTGCGAAGAAGTTTCATTTTGTGTTTGGTAGTCCTTCTCTCTTAGGTTAACCGTCAGGCCTAATTAGAGTGAAATAGCTTTGATAGATATTCAGCAAAAATTAAATACAGAAAAAAACACAAATGGTCCATATTAGGAGCCTGGGCGCCTAATATGGACCACTGAAGCGGACTTCTCGAATAACTGTAAAAAGCCCCCTATACTTCAAAATAACATGATACAACTTAGTTTGCAAGTCAGACTAATCAAAATATGCTTTAGATTTATCTGTTTCGGGTTGATGAGAGCATCATTTGAAGCACACTAGGAAACTAAAGAAGCTTATCAAAAACAGAGTGAAAATAAGTGAAATTATCAACTTCCACGAAAAAAAGACTATTTGTGATATTTTTTTTAAATCTCGAAGGCTAGTTATAGGCTATTTCCAGCAAGCTTCTGAATGAATTAATAAAAATAGCATTTAGCTTTTATTTTCTTCGATTTGTTGAAGGTGGTCCATATTAGGGGACTCACACATACTTTGAGATTTTGCAATTATTTTTTGTTTGCAGTTGAAACTAGGGGTCAACACTGCTAAAATGTAACAAATACGGTCTTAGCTGTCATATGTAGCAATTTTTGTGTGATAAAAGCTTTGGCTGTGGATAGAAACGAGTCCGTTTTAGGCGGTAAATTTAGAGTGAACCCTGCCAAAAGTGAACAAAAGAGAAAAAGCCTAACGGTTTTGAGGTTTGTGTTTCTGCAACTGTTTTGACATGTGAAAGTTATCCAGAGAGGGTGAATACAGCCAATGAAATTGTTTTGAGCGCTCTAGCGCCGTTAGTTTGTCAGAACAGGAGGTGGTCCATATTAGGAGCCTGTCCATATTAGGAGCCCTTCCCCTATAACCTTGTCTGTCTTATAACGGCTAACAGATAGAAAACAGAGGACATGCGTTGTTAAAAGACAAGTCAGTGAGAAGTAAAATGAAATGGTCTCAATAACACACTATTGCAACTCAGTGTAGCAGCATGTATCGAAAGACAGGTTAGTATTCCTTATTTTTTCTGACGCTTACATGAATGAAAATAAGGGGACCCGGTAGCTCAGCTGGTAGAGCACTGGACTTGTGATCGGAAGGTCGCAGGTTCGAATTCGGGCCGGGATGGATACGGGTCAACTTTATGTGCAGACCCAGAGACGGAAGCCATGTCCCACCCCCATGTCACCACAATGGCACGTAAAAGATCTTGGTCATTCTGACATAAGTGCAGATGGCTGATACCGCCCAAACACGCATACACTTGTGTATCTCGTCAAAAGCCGTGAGGGCGTAAATATAACCCATATCTTGTCCTTAAGAGGCGAAATATTTAGCCTGTAGGACATAAAGCATTCTCTCTTTCCTAATGAAAATAACAACAGACAATCAACATCAAACAGTGATTTGTTAAGCTAGAATGAGAACGAACAATGCACACGGAGAATTCAGAACCACACCTAGTACAAGAAATCAAAATATCTATTTTGACAAAAGGCGTGTAAATACAACGTCAAATCATGAAATGTGTGTATGATCTGATGTGATAATATGGTCTTTATACAGATAATGAAGCCCCTCGGAGAAAACCAGTATCGTGATGACAAAAGGACCAATGAATGAGGAGAATATTTGTGACCCTCCACCACGAAATGAGTCGCATGTCATCTTTGCATGATTTTCATATTTGTGACCCTCCACGACGGAATGAGTCGCATGTCACCTTTGCATGATTTTCATATTTTTACATTTTCTTAAAGATTTTTTTTATGCTCTATCCAGTGGTGAAACCCGTTTAAGAAAAGAGCGAAAACTGTTTGAGTTATAAGCCTGTGACTAAGGCGACCCTCACACTGATACCACACACCCCCCGGACTTATATTAAGCCTAGCGCAGAGCCGAGCGAGGTGACATGCGACTCATCTCGTGGTGGAGGGTCACATTTACTTAATTAACAACTAAGGGGAAATAAAATAATAAAACATATATATCAATAAGCCCTTCTGAGAAAACCAGTATCCGCGAAAAAGATAATTATGACACAAGCAATCAAACAAATGAATTATACAAGAAGAAGTTAATGAACAAACAAATCTCATTTGTAAAAAATAAACGTTCCAATATGTAACCTTTCCTGATGTTTTTTTATAACAAATAAAGGGAGAATAAAACAACGAGGAATACATGAATAAAAACATAAAAACTAAGAGTTCATCAAAAAAGATAGGTTGATGATTTGATTAATGTCAATAATGATATCACCTGAGTTTTTGTTTAACACGCCATGTGTGTGTGTGTGTGTGTGTGTGTGTGTGTGTGTGTGTGTGTGTGTGTGTGTGTGTGTGTGTGTGTGTGTGTGTGTGTGTGTGTGTGTGTTCATGAAATCCACCTTGAATCCCACCCGTGAGTTATTACGGGAAATGTATTTCTGTTGCACAAACACAAAACCTTATTAAATATCGTTAACCCCGTAATTTTGTCATACGATATATATCGTTTGTGGAGCTATACAACTGTTTACATTGTTAACAATTCTACCGGTGACGGACCAAAAAGATTCCCCTCAAAATTTATTTTGACAAATATGTCTTTATCAGAACGTTTAATTCTTGTTTTTCCTTGTATAAGCGTAACTCTATCTTCCGTGATTCTTGTTGATCTGGATGAATATAATTATGCTAATCAAATGTCAAACCAGAGGTGATTTTTTTTTTGTGTGGTTTTTTGTTTTTTGTGATGCATGATTCTGTTGACTTTGTGATTGGATGCGTTCCGAAAAGAAACTTTTCCAACATTTTGTCTACAGTAAAAACTGTAACCATGTTCTGGTCAACAGCCTTAACATTTAATCATTTTTCTCTGCGTGTATTGAAATAATTTCCGGTCTCAAAATCTGTCCATTTTCAGCAGTAATACCGAATTGCTCATTCTGGTTGTCAATGTTGTTGTTGTTGTTGTTGTTGTTGTTGTTTTTGGTGTTGTTGTTGTTGTTGTTGTTGTTGTTAAGTGTCTGCATCTGTCAATGATGCGTGAGCAGTACTTCTATTTTTGAGCTACACGTCGTCTTGCAATCTAAACCCCAGTGTGTGTGTGTGTGTGTGTGCGCGCGCACGCGCGCGCGCGTGTGTCTGTGTGTGTGTGTGTGTGTGTGTGTGTGTGCGTGTGTGTGTGTGTGTGTGTGTGTGTGTGTGTGTGTGTGTGTGTGTGTGTGTGTGTACATGCATGTGCCAATGTGCATATCAATCTGTTCACAATGTACATGATCTAACAACTAATGGCGAGCAATGTTTTACATGCGTGCAGTTTATTTCACATTGCCTTTTACTGAATAACTGTAGACTGCCAGTAAGCTAAAAGATTTGGATCAGACTGTGTATGAGCTGGTTAAAGGCACCGTCCTCTCCGTGTAAATCATCAGTAATCTGTCCAGGCGTGTTCATGTAACAATAACGTCCTTCCACTTTTAGACATACCCAAATTCAATAACCTGGCACCTTTCTGTGCAAAGTTTGATTTTTGGGGGGAAATACTATTTCGTGCAGACACATGTGTCAAATACGAAATGAAATCAGAAACATTCCCTGCCCCGCACAGAGAGCACTAAGCTATGGACTGTTGGCCCTTTTCAAATCCAAAAACAAAGAGACTGCCAACGTTCCAAAATTCAGAATCAAAACACAAGACAGGTAGGTTGTTGGAACGTTTGTTATTGACAAAACAATACATTCACAGATATTTCGACCCAACTTCCTGACGAGTGGACGTAAACTGATTCTATCAAGATAAGTTTTGTGTGAATATTTGTTTGTCTGTTCACTTACAAGACCGTTGGGTCGAAATATCTGTGAATGTATTGTTTTGTCAATAACAAACGTTCCAACAACCTACCTTTCGTGTGTGTTGGTCCTTTTCAAAGACCGGACGACCCTGGGACTATCTGTGGTCCTTTATAAAACTGTTAACACAGAAACGATGGTGTCTTTTGGATATCATTTTATTTTATTTTAATGTGATCACATGCCCTAGATCATGAATGTGTGTACACTTGTAAAACTGTTGTAATAATAGTTATGTGTGTTCTGAATTCATTTGTCTTATTTTGTATTAATGTCATGTTTTAGATCTAAACAACTAAAGGATTTTGGGTGAGATGAACAAAGTTGAAAAAACAACCAAAAACTGTACTCACTTGTGACAGGGGAGGCTACCGCTCCTTTCACAGCAGACTCTGCACCCGAGTTGTTGGCCTTTAAGTCAACACCCGTGGTTTGTGGAAATCTGTTTGTGATGGGGTCTGGTAGTTTCCGATTGTCTGAATGTTCATGGAAACCTTCGGGTTTGCATAACAGTTTTTATAGGGCTAAGAAACTAGCCCTAATATTTTTAATCCTGTTTGATTGCACTTCGCTTCCCGAGGTGATCGTAGTGTTTCGGCACTCGGTTACATCTGGCGCTGCGAGCAGGATGGGACTCGGCATGATATGTTCAGGTAATGGCATAATATGACCACTGAACATGTTCGTGCTGTTCCCATTCTGCGAACTTGGGATGGACAGTGGTCCCCCGGTTCGGAACTTCGGGACGAAGTTCATTTCAAACGGGGGCGATTGTGACAGGGGAGGCTACCGCTCCTTTCACAGCAGACTCTGCACCCGAGTTGTTGGCCTTTAAGTCAACACCCGTGGTTTGTGGAAATCTGTTTGTGATGGGGTCTGGTAGTTTCCGATTGTCTGAATGCCCGCCATCCCTCCTGATTCTAGCGACTAGCCTCTAGACAACATATCCTCACCCAAGGCCCACTAGTCGCCAAACTGTACATATTGTTTTTATTACCACGGCCTTCGTGGCTTACATTTTAATCCTTTTATTTGTAAAAAGTTTTGAGATTTATTGTTCGTGTTCCTCTTACTTGCTCATCTATTTGGTTTTATTGGTGATCCTGAAAGGTTCCACTTTTTAACTCGATTTGAATTATAAAAAAAATCATTTTACAAACCCGTTATTCAAGATATAGAATACAGACTTATAATTCTTACCAAGAAACATCTTAACTACTTTTCATTTTAACAAATTCCACAGAGCATTATCAACTCAACCCCACCCCCTGCCCTCCTCTCCTTATTTTTTGTTTCTTTCTTTTCTCTTTTTGAAAGCGGACAAACACTCAAGTCCTTAATGGCTCAAAACCGTAGGACTTTTAATATTAATTTTAACGTATAATTGTCTGAATGTTCATGGAAACCTTCGGGTTTGCATAACAGTTTTTATAGGGCTAAGAAACTAGCCCTACTATTTTCAATCCTGTTTGATTGCACTTCGCTTCCCGAGGTGATCGTAGTGTTTCGGCAGTCGGTTACACACTAATACAAGGACAGAACACACGCAAAACAAAGTCAAATGCTCACCTAATTGAGGCTTCTGCCTTTGCAATTGTTTGTTTGTGGTCCCGAAGAAGCCTCAATAGATGAAAAGTTAACTTTTTGTGTGTGCTGTCCCTGTGTTGGTGAGTATATATTTCTTTTGTTTTTCAACTTATTGTCGTGTTCATTTTCTTGTGGTCGGCTACCCACTATGGGAAGCGCTCTCTAACAAAGCAACCATGGACCTCTGTCACATGTTCTCACCAACATTCTTACAGTGTTAGGCCTATAAAAAAAAATAGGTGTGGTTACGGTAACCCGACCTACCCTATTTTTAGGGGCCGACCCTATAACTTTTTATTACATTTGTCACACAAAAAACCACAAAAAACAAGAAAACGAGTGCAGAAAACGCAATGAAAGCGAAAGCGCCCGAGTCGCACACTTATTTCCCTGTCAAGTAGGTTTAATTTGTACACATTAGAAAAAAAAAGTTTTAAAAAAAAGTGATTGCCTACCTTCCTACCCTGTTTTTTGGGGGCTATGTTACCGTAACCACACCTATTTTTTGTGTGCCTTATCATTCAATGTTTAGTTGATGTTCAGCTGAAAATGCTGCTTCGCTTAAGATGCTGATGCTGCTGGTTTTGATGAGCTTCTTGCTGCACAAATGATTTTCCTCTCTGATTTGTATTAATTGTATTTCATGACAAACCGACCGCACTGATAATCATGGGTGCCTTGTGTACACGTGTGTCCTTCATGCATCGTTTGCTGTAATAAATCCGCTCAATAATGTCTTCTTTTTACATTTAGTCAAGTTTTGACTAAATGTTTTAACATAGAGGGGGAATCGAGACGAGGGTCGTGGTGTATGTGTGTGTGTGTGTGTCTGTGTCTGTGCGCGTGTGTGTGTAGAGCGATTCAGACCAAACTACTGGACCGATCTTTATGAAATTTTACATGCGAGTTCCTGGGAATGATATCCCCGGACTTTTTTCTTATTTTCGAGAAATACCTTTGATGACGTCATATCCGTATTTTGTCAAAGTTGAGGTGGCACTGTCACACCCTCATTTTTCAATCAAATTGGTTGAAATTTTGGCCAAGCAATCTTCGACGAAGGCCGGACTTCGGTATTGCATTTCAGCTTGGTAGCTTAAAAATTAATTGATGACTTTGGTCATTAAAAATCTGAAAAGTGTAAAAAAAAAAATGATTTTTTTATAAAACGATCCAAATTTACGTTCGTCTTATTCTTCATCATTTTCTGATTCCAAAAACATATAAATATGTTATATTTGGATTAAAAACAAGCTCTGAAAATTAAAAATATAAAAATTATGATCAAAATTAAATTTCTGAAAAACGAAGAGAGGTACAGAAAAGCGTGCTATCCTTCTCAGCGCAACTACTACCCCGCTCTTCTTGTCAATTTCACTGCCTTTGCCACGAGCGGTGGACTGACGATGCTACGAGTATACGGTCTTGCCAAGTACTCCTTCTAGTCCTTGGGTCTTGCTGAAAAATTGCATTCCGTTCAGTTTCATTCTGTGAGTTCGACAGCTTGACTAAATGGTGTATTTTCGCCTTACGCGACTTGTTTTGTTATTGTTTGTGTGTGTGTTTTTGTTTGTTTGTTGGGGGGGGGGGGGGTATTTTCATTGAGATCGAGCATTAACTTCTCTGTTTTTGTTGCGGAGTTTGCGCTTGAAAGTTACGTAGTATGCTGAA
>NC_090249.1:53016266-53038692 GCF_037325665.1 Littorina saxatilis
TACGACCTTCCCAGTGCCCAACTTTTGAAAGATTATCTTTGTAAACAATCAAATAAACGATGACGTAATTTGAAATACGCCGGAACCTCCGGAACTGCCCACGTGAGTGCCGTCGCCTTGCCTACATCACTCTTGTCAGGTCCACCCTTGAGTACGGGGCGGTGGTCTGGGACCCCTACTACAAACAAGACGTTGAGAGACTCGAACGCATCCAACGCCTAGCCGCTAGGTTCATTACGAAAGACTACGTGTCCAAGGACCCAGGCTGCGTCACCAAGATGCTAGAGTACCTCCAACTTCCTACACTCCAGGAACGCCGTCAGCAACTTCGCCTGACGATGCTGTTCAAAATCATCAATGGACTTGTACCTGCCCTACCCCCTGACTCCTTCCTCACCCCGGTGAGCGTATCTCGGCGCCGAGCCAAGCCTAAAGCCTACGAGGGGTATGAGAGCCAAAACATCCTCAAGAGACAGGCAACCAACAACAGCCGCTGTTTCAAAGCTCCTCCCTCAAAGACAGATCAATACAGGAGCCACCGTCACCTTGACCACGCCCAGCGCCTTCTCATCAGCGTTAGGGGGGCAGAAACCAGTGTGAGAGCCTCAGTAGTTTTTATCCAGTTTTTAACATTGTAATATAGCATTTTTAACTGTGCTTGGAAAGCCTACATTCTAGGGCAAACGGACTAAAACCGCAAGTACAGCAGCAAGAAGACCAGCTGGAGTTGTACACTATATCCACCTTGTGTACAGTGAACTTTTAAGACTATTTTGGATGCGCACACCCAAAAACGTCACGCTGATAGTCGTCGTCGGCTTCTGTGGCGCACCCGCCAACCACCAACCCAGGCGGGTTATCCAGATCCAGATCCATAACTACACAGTCCGGATGATGTGGGTCGTGGACGACCCATATGGAATGACGTAAGGAATTTTTCGTTGTTTATCCTTATTCGGATGGCGTGGGTCGTGTACGACCCATACTCTGCAAAGAGGCGGCAAAACGTGTATCCCTATTCGGATGGCGTTGGTCGTGTACGACCCATACTTTTTACGTTGAATCCTTCTTTGGAAAGTATGGGTCGTACACGACCCACATCATCCGGACTGTGTTGTCCAACGCGCGATCCGGTGAAGGTTAAACAACAGGCAGATGCGTTTGAGTGTAGATATTTGCGATGATACCGGTTATCTTCATGTTGTGTTTCTGTACAGCACAATGCATGCACATCATGTGATAGGCATGATTTGCTCAGGTTCCAGAATGCTTTGCGTAAAACATAGATAACGTAAACTGTGTCATTGAAAAGGATATAATTATGTAAAACATATATCTGACAACAGATATGGATCAGTGAATTAACAGTACTTTTAGATGTTCCGTATGTACAAAGTGTGAGTTACGCATATTTATAATTGTATATTGCTTTTCCGATAGATACGTGGGGGAATTCGGATGTTGTGATTGGATAGTTTCACAGAGCCCTATTTCGATAATCGGTCCATGATCATATTTCAACGTAAGTTGCCCAAAATCCTTTATATTTAAAACAAAAACCACACACACACAAAAACGCACACACACGGGGTAGTTCCGGTTCAACCAGAGCAGACGATCTTTCCTTTGCTCTCATACAATCAAAGACATGCCATTCTGCTAACCAACTCTAAAAATGATGGAGAATTACCCTTATCTGCTTACTTTCTGACGAACCATGACATTATATATATGTTTTTGTTTTGTTTCTATGCGATCAAAGATTTTTCATTCACGTTCTGCTTAGTCTACACCCAGGGAAAGAAGGCTTATATAGCCAACTTTACCCGTGTGTAAAACAGGAGCGTGAAGGGATGTTTGGTAAAGCCCCCAAAAAAAATCTGTTTACGGTATCCCGACCGGCCCTATTTTTTCGCGCGACCCTTGATTTTTGTTTGGCATTTATTTAAAAAAAAATGTTTAAAAGTCTTTAATGTTTTTTGGCAAAATAACTTAAAAATATGTGTTTTTGGAGAAAAAAAAGAAAAAAAATCCCGACCTACCGACCCTATTTTTGTTTGCCTATGTTACCGAAAACAGACTCTTTTTTTTGGCCTAAGAGCCTAGTTGTCGATTCAAACCGATTCAAACTAATTCCACATCTCCGGGAGGGTGTTCGGTTCTGTTCTACGTACATTACACCTAACACCAGACTACCTGTAGAGATCTTAACAAAACACAATGTACCGCCGATGTGTTGTTGCTGTTGTTGTTGTTGTTGTTGTTGTTGTTGTTGTTGTTGTTGTTGTTGTTGTTGTTGGTATTGTTGTTGTTTATAACAATTATTATGTGTGCATCGTGAAAAAATATCGAAAAATAAAGAGTAAAGAACGGAACAATAACAAAATATGTTAAATAAAAAAGAAAATAGTAAACACACACACACACACACACACACACACACACACACACACACACACGCACGCACACACACACACACACACACACACACACACAACACACGCACACACACACACACACACGCGCACACACACACACTAACACACAAACACACACACACCCACTCACCCATGATGGCAAGTCCCTATTTTTCATTTCATTGATTCTCCCCCCACCCCCACCCCCCCACCCCCTTCCTTTTCTGCATTCCTTCTTTGGCTCGCAGTTTAGTGACACTGATTAAATCACTCAAAACTCAAACTCGAAATACACGAGAGCAGATGTTTCACGCTTTTTATATGTATTGTCGGCAGAGTATTAAATTCAGTTAGCCTCTTCTTTCAATCAGCCAGACTGGCTAGATCATCACATCATAAACAGCTAGCTATGATCGCGTTACCGCAGGTACCCCACTTCCCTATATTCCATTACTCTTAAGGGGAGTACTGGTGTGATTGAGAGATAACGGTGAGTCACGTAGTTCTCTGTTGTTCATAAAAGTTATTCAGGCAGAGCGTTAACAAGATGACAAAGAGAAGAGAGGGAGGGACTGGGGGGCGGGGAAGGGGGGGGGGAAGTATGGGTTGAAAAAAAATGAGGTTAGGCGTACAAAATAGTTATGCGTTGAGGGGAGCTTATGTTGCAATAGAGCGGGTGTGCCATGTCACCCTAACCTGGAATTAAAGTAAGACATTGTTTGTTTTTGTTTGTTTGTTTGCTTAAACGCCCAGTCCACCTCCCTGCGCCTTGAGTCCGAGTCGAACCCCGGCCGGGTCATACCTAAGACTTTAAAATTGGCAATCTAGTGGCTGCTCCGCCTAACGTCTGGCATTATGGGGTTCGCTCTACACCTACACACACACACACACACACAGTGACACACACACACACACACACACACACACACACACACACACACACACACACACGCCACCTCCACCACCACCCTCGTCTCGATTGTGTGTGTGTGTGTGTGTGTGTGTGTGTGTGTGTGTGTGTGTGTGTGTGTGTGTGTGTGTGTGTGTATGTGTGTGTGTGTGAGTGTGTGCGTGTGGCTGTAAGTGAGTGTGTGTATGCAGTTCTGTTAGCACTCTGTTTGGTTGTGTATGAATGAACTCAAACCAAGATATATTCCTGTGTAATGCACGTGGTTGAAATAAAATGTTTTGTCATCATTTTCACGAGTTTTCATTCACAAGCACCTGGGAAATAAATCTCATGTTCCCCGGGGAATAAATCCCCGGTTACCATAGTTGCAGGAAGCCCTATTACATGGATAATCAAAAGCAAACCCAATAGAAACGCTCGAGGATTCTTCGGCTCTTTTCATTGGCGTTTCCCCAGACCTAAACAGACGACAAGACACTGCTTTGCAAAGTTCCAAAAACCAACTGGCAAACTGGCAAAAGTAAACATAAAAACAAAACTATCAATAAATGTAATTACTGTTGTGATGTAACTGATTTTATTGAACACTTCTTTTTTGAATGCCCGGTTGTATACACATTCTGGAAGTTTATTGAAGAATTTATTTTTCGTACTTTTGAAATTAGGATTGTTTTGAAAGTTAGTGATGTTTTATTTGGTATGCATTTTGTAATGGTGAAAAAGGCAACTATGTATAAATTGAACCACATTATCTTAATCGGAAAGATGTGCGTTAGTATATACAAAAAAAAACAAATTCGTTTTTACCGTTGGAAAGTATTTTTAACAGGCAGTTACAGATAAGAAGCATTTTTGTGTGAGTGTTCGAAGAACAAAACGTTAAAAAAAAGTTAGCTTGTTGTACTTGATAAGTTGTATTTAATTCATTGTATGAGATATTGTTAATTGTTGTTATTTATTTGAATAAAAAAAATTGAAAAAAAAAATGAAAAAAAAAATACTTCAATAAATTCGTCACAAACAAATGAAACCTACCGATATGTTATGTCTTCTTACAAATTCATGGAGTGCGTGTATCTGTGTTTCGATGCACAGACGTTCGGAGAAACACGAACGTCAAGTTCAAGTAAAACGACACCTGACACACACATTTTGACCCGTGCACAAGACGTTGTATCGATAAACGAAACACAAATAAGAAACAATAATAAAAGCAAAGAAAATAGCAACACGATATGCAAACATCTAACAAAGCCGAGCAAGCAGAATGAAGTACCGAGTCGGAAACAAGATCGCGATTCTTTCCTTCGCTGCACGAAGGCAAATCTTCTGTGACCTTTGACCAAACGTAGCTTCCACATTCGATCACTCAGCTTAATATTTACAACAAAAAGCCGAGGGGGTGGAATACCGAGATGAACCTATAGAACTGTGCATCCTCAAACCTGACATATTCATCCCAACTCATTTAATGAACTCAAAATCACAGAAAGTTGCTTTCACACGCCATCTTTGATTGCCAGTGGTTATCAAACCGGGACCCGAGTGGTTATCAGCACGGGACCCGTGTTTCAAAGCATGGCTCCCTGGGTTGATTGTGCACTTGTTTTCTCACTACCAAAATGATGACAAAAACGATGTTTGATGGTTTGTTGACAGACCAGCTTTTTTGTCGGTCCTCGGGGGGGCATATCGACTTTTGTTTCATATTTATTGACCGCGGCCTTCGGCCTTGGTCAATAAGTATGAAACAAAAGACGATATGCTCCCCCTCGGACAGACAAAAAAGCTGGTCTGTCAACAACCCATCAAACATCTTATAATGTCTTATGTCTTATGTCTCAGGGTAACAGGGATCTTATCTGCACCCAAATTTACCCAACCCACTCCCCAATAAACCGGCGAGTGAATAGTAACACTTAGTCTACTTCTGCACAGACAGTTACAACAAAAAAACCAGCTAAAACTTATCGACCGCTTATTTCGTCAAGAGGGACCAATTCGATACCGGAAGTCAGCAACTTGCTACAAGCATATTAAAAAAAAGGAACACAGGACAAACGGTTGTCTAAACTTCACAAACAAATTATTGAAACAAATGTCGCACCCCAATAAAAGCATTAATTCCTGTGTCATTTCATTCAAACAACTTTCTATGCCATTTGAGGCCGTCCACTTGATAATCTGGCACACCTTAACTTTGCCAAACTTAGTTTTACAGGGATCACGTGTCCGCCGCTCAAATAAGGGTACCCTAAAATCGACGTGACAAAAACGGAAGGGACTAAATAAAAATCGACGTAAAATCATAATAAAAATTATTCACAGCTAGGCAACTATTACAAGACGACGAGAAAATAAAACCAGTTAACTACCCAGAATATGTTGTTTTGTTTAACTGGCTTGCGTATTAATGGTGCTGTGCTATTCCTACGGATGCACGTGTCGGTCAAAAACGGGAGTTTTGGTGGCAATTTTTAGGCGTGCCATTGCAAAAAGCGCTGTCATTCGCCAATCTTCTTCTTCTTCTGCGTTCGTGGGCTGAAACTCCCGCGTACACTCGTGTTTTTTGCACGAGTGGAATTTTACGTGTATGACCGTTTTTTACCCCGCCATTTAGGCAGCCATACGCCGTTTTCGGAGGAAGCATGCTGGATATTTTCGTGTTTCTATAACCCACCGAACTCTGACATGGATTACAGGATCTTTTTCGTGCGCACTTGGTCTTGTGCTTGCGTGTACACACGGGGGTGTTCGGACACCGAGGAGAGTCTGCACACAAAGTTGACTCTGAGAAATAAATCTCTCGCCGAACGTGGGGACGAACTCACGCTGACAGCAGCCAACTGGATACAAATCCAGCGCGCTACCGACTGAGCTACATCCCCGCCCTGTAATTCGCCAATGACGTGGTAGGTTGCTTTGAAAGTTTCAGTATAGGCCTACTATGCCTACATACTGGACGTACTTCGAGTAAAATGTCAGATCGTTATTGGTATTTTTCAGATGTTATGCCATTTTCTGGGAACAGTTTTAAAACCTGTTATTGAATGTTCTACTGAGGTCCGAAAATGTATAACTTGGCATGTGTACAGACAACTAATTGATGCGCATCGCTAAAACGCGGTCGTTCAGGGGAAAATCGTTACTTGCTTTCTGCTGTCCCGTTACTGTATATCGTTTGCCAGCTACTGCTGTAACATACGTATACTGCTTACGTTTCAAACGCGTATAGCTTCTGGTGTAAATTTTCTAGGCCTGTAAACACGCTTTGTTTTGGTTTGGATTATTACTTGAGTAGGCGTACGTACAGCGATGCCCAGCCATGCGTGACTGCAGTATGTTTTGAAAGGTACGCAGCGATCACCGCTGTTAGTGGACAACAGCGTGAACAGTTTTTTTCTCATATGTTTACATGGCTAACAAATATACGCCAGTGCTTACACTCAAATGAACATTCCGCAGTACTAGTATCCATCATTTGTCTGAAGACATGCGAAATCGTGAACTTTTTGGACGTAAGTGAACAATGACATGACGGGTTTTAACATTTTGCCCAGAACATTGCATAACATTTGAACATACCTATACCTGTAACTATCCGCAATTTTACTCGAAGCACGTCCAGTACGTAACAATAATATCCTAGATCCTGAAAATGTCTAAGTAATCCACCGCGTCCATGCTGAAATATCGCAATTTTGGTAACGTTGATTTTGGGGGGTACGCTTGTTTGATCGGCGATCACGTGAATCTTTGATCCGAAAGGGAATCTTTGATCCGAAAGGGAATCTTTGATCCGAAAGGTGTGCCAGATAGTCAAATGGACGGCCCAAAATGGCAAAGAAAGTTTGAGTGAATTGACACAGGAATTAATTCTTTAATATTGGTGCGAAATGTGTCACAATAATTGTTTTGCTAAGTTTAGTACACTAAACTGCATATTGAATCTTTGCCAACTGCCGCACAAGCAAGATGTGAATGCAGGTAGATTTGAATGGCTCACTGCTGAAGGAAACAGCTCAGCAATTATCGTTTTGCAATAATAACTCGGATTATTGGCTGTGGTAGAGTTGCCCCCCTTAACAAAAACAATGAGTCACATCTTGCCGCTCATAAATTGTGTAAAAGCGATCGTTAACGTCACAGTGGAATCTAGCTCCGACAAACATGCACGCACTTACGCGTGCACTTACACACGCACGTATGCATTCAATTATGCAGGCATGCACTGTAGCATGCACGAAAGCACGCATGCGCGCGCATGCACACGCTCTGTCTCTCTCTCTGTCTCTCTCTCTGTCTCTCTCTCTGTCTCTCTCTCTGTCTCTCTCTCTGTCTCTCTCTCTCTCTCTCTCTCTCTCTCTCTCTCTCTCTCTGTCTCTCTCTCTGTCTCTCTCTCTGTCTCTGTCTCTCTCTCTGTCTCTCTGTCTCTCTCTCTCTCTCTCTCTCTCACACACACACTCACTCACTCACACATGCACTCACTATCACACTGTCACAGGCACATACACACACACACACACACACATATTATCAATGCACCAGGCATTATTTATTGGAACATCTGGTGACAGTTTCACAAATTCTTTCTTCAAGGTGCTCATAATGAGTTCTGGTGTAATCTTCAATCTATAATAATATCCGTATCAGGTAAATCTGGAGTTTTGCGTCGACACTGAAAAATAGATAATGTCTGTATTGGCAATAAGAACATAATATAATGTATTACGTCGTATGTCGTATGTCTGATGTCACGTTTCTAAATCCATCATGAAAGGCGCCCGTTGAGTCTGACATAATATTATGTATTTTTATTGTTTAATTATTTTGTATGTAATATATTATCACCCAAAGCCTGAGGGTTGTATTCGATCAAAGACTGCATGCATTTTGATTAAAACACATTTGCTGTATTAATTTATCAGTAAACAGCGGCCCCCGTAGCGCAGTGGTTAGCGCATCGGGCTGCGGGCCGGGAGGTCGTGGGTTCGAATCCCATCAGGGTCATGTGGGTTTTTCGGGCTACGGTCGGCTCCTACCCAGAGTGGAAGTGCTATGGTTCCTATGGGAAGGCTGGGATCACACAGCCGAGTGTCATTCACTTAACGAATGCGACTTTGAGGGTGCTCAGGTTCTGTATACCTGACCAACGGCAGTTCTCGGGCCTGGTTGACGCCAGGATATATTATGACAGTAAGCGTAGAGTGCTGCCCTGTCACGTAGTCTCAAACCAAATTGGAAATCCAAAGCATCATTATAATCATCCTCATCTCATTAATCATCCAAAATATGGGTCGACGGAGGGACGTGGTGGCGGTCTCCTCTCTGGAGGTGACGCTCACTCAGTCTGGCTCCGCGACTTAAAAGTCAATGTCGTTTGTAGGGGGCATAGTAGGTAGTGGGCTGCGTCCGTTATCTCGGGACAGACCCACTACTGAACACCGTCGAAGTGACTCAGCAGAAGTGCAGTGTCATCTTCCGAGGGTAGCCTACCGCAGCGACCCGACATCCCCCCCTGGAGCGTCTGTAAAATCGACAAGTCTGGCAGCGGAACGAAATTCAGAGGTGGTTGGAGCAGCGAGTACAGGGACGGGGCGGTGTGAGAGCACAACGGGACAAGGGAACAAGTGTAAAGACGAAAAAATAAAAATAAAAAAATAAAATTTTTTATTAGTAAACGCCTGGTGGCAAGACGGTGTCCCGAGTCGGTGGGTGAGCACATTTCGGGACACAAATCTGCAATGCAAATGAAGAAAGTATGCGCACACTAAAAAAACAAAATTATAACGAATAAGAACGTCTAACCATTATGCATTGAATGTTGCTCATTCGACAAACCATCAATTCAATTCAATTTAACTTTATTTTCTGAATGTAAAACCAATGGAAAATTGTCGTTTGGCTAGTATAACAAAACTCTCTCTCTCTCTCTCTCTCTCTCTCTCTCTCTCTCTCTCTCTCTCTCTCTCTCTCTCTCTCTCTCTCTCTCTCTCTCTCTCTCTCTCTCTCTCTCTCTCTCTCTCTCTCTCTCTGTCTCACCATTGTAACTGTAATGAATAAAACATTGTTCATCACATTATTTAGATTAACACAGGATTTTGCATTACAGAAGAATACATTTACATATACGGGCATGAAATGTGACTTGAGAGTCTTTGTGTGATAACGGAACTTTTTTAGCGTCTTTCAAAAGGTAGTTTAGCAAATTCTCAGAATAAAGAATGTAAGAGAGAGAGAGAGAGAGAGAGAGAGAGAGAGAGAGAGAGAGAGAGAGAGAGAGAGAGAAAGAGAGAGAGAGAGAGACACACACACACACACAGACACAGGGAGAGAGAGAGAGACACACACACACACACACACACACACACACACACACACACACACACACACACACACACACACACACACACACAGACAGAGAGAGAGACAGAGAGAGAGACAGAGAGAACGAACTAACGAACGAATGTTTTATTGAGATAGGCCGTCTGCCGATGTCACATACGAAAAACAATATACAAAAAGAAAAACAAGTCGCGTAAGGCGAAATTACTACATTTAGTCAAGCTGTGGAAATCACAGAAAGAAACTGAACGCACTGCATTTTTTTACAATGACCGTAGTCCGCCGCTAGTGCAAAAGGCAGTGAAAGTGACGAGCCTGTTTAACGCGGTAGCGGTTGCGCTGCGCTGCATAGCACGCTTTACTGTACCTCTCTTCGTTTAAACTTTCTGAGCGTGTTTTTAATCAAAACATATCATATCTATATGTTTTTGGAATTAGGAACCGACAAGGAATAAGATGAAATAGTTTTTAAAACGATTTCGGAAATTTAGTTTTAATCATACTTTTTATATTTTTAATTTTCAGAGTTTGTTTATAATCCGAATATAACATATTTATATGTTTTTGGAATTAGAACATGATAAAGAATAAAATAAAAGTAATTTTGGATCGTTTTATAAAAAAACAATTTTATTTACAATTTTCAGATTTTAATGACCAAAGTCAATAATTAATTTTTAAGCCTCCATGCTGAAATGCAATACCGAAGTCCGGCTTTCGTCGAAGATTGCTTGGCCAAAATTTCAATCATATTGATTGAAAAATGAAGGTGTGACAGTGCCGCCTCAACTTTTACAAAACGCCGGATATGACGTCATCAAAGACATTTATCGACAAAAAGAAAAAAACGTCTGGGGATATCATACCCAGGAACTTTCATGTAAAATTTCATAAAGATCAGTCTAGTAGTTTACTCTGAATCGCTCTACACACACACACGCACAGACACACAGACACACAGACACACAGACACACACACACACACACACACACACACACACACACACACACACACACACACACATACACCACGACCCTCGTCTCGATTCCCCCTCTATGTTAAAACATTTAGTCAAAACTTGACTAAATGTAAAAAGAAGAAAACGAAAGATGGCAACACATTATCACAAGCAAATTAGAAGATGCAATATATCCAGACATACATATCTAACCACTGTCAGTTCCATGACCAGAGCAGAATTCACGTTGCTTCTTACTATACCTTACATCTGCTACATACACTCCGCTCTCAATGTGAACGCATGAAGACAGAGAGAGAGAGACAGAGAGACAGAGAAAAAGAGAGAGATAGAGAGAGAGAGAGAGAGAGAGAGAGAGAGAGAGAGAGTGGGGGGGGGATTGAGAGACTCAGATTCAAATTCAAAAATGTATTACGAAGGGATGAAGGTATTTAGGCGATGCTTAATCTTTCAACCTGTCCCTTATACATTACCTCACAGGGCCGGATCCAGTGGGGGTTTCCGGGGTTACTGGAACCCCCCCCCCCCCCCACCCCCTCGCCTAAAACAAAAGAAAAAGGAAAAACAAGTTTTAAAAGAACAAAGAAAGAAAGTTGAACATAAATGATGGCTCAGATTGCACAAGATTGCTCCATTTTCCTTTTTTTTATCAAAATTGTCCAGGGGGGTATGCCCTCGGACCCCCCTAGGAGCCGGCCTTTGTCTTCTAAATGACGGTTTTGGAAGGTAGTTGGGTAATTTATTGGACGAGGTTGCACAGGATTGCTCGATGTTCCTTGTTTTTATCAACATTTTCCGGAGCGCCCTCAACTGAACGCTTTGCGTCGTCGATCTGTCCCTAAAAGAAATGTGGAACCCCCCTCCCCTCAAAAATGATGTGATCCGCCCCTGCCATAAGTGAATGAGAACTACAAGTTGATAATTATCACTGTTCATTGGCTCTGTCGACGCCCGTGTTTAACCGCTTGCTTCCCTTCATATAATAAACCGTCCATAGATCGTTCAAAGATCGTCGTCCTCCCGAACAAAATCTTTTGTATGTCATCAAGAATATAGGATGTTTGGTAGGGAAATCCTTTCGTGCAATGACGTCAGCGCCTTTCAGCGATTGGTCAATGTATTTCGGAGAAAAACAACAACATAATGTAGGTCACGCTCGAAATTTATATTGCTTTCCAAACTTGTACAAAGTGAACGGGGGAGCATAGGGTCAGTTATTATCTTAACTTGCCTCGAACAGTGAGATAAAGAGAACAGTATACAAATTCTAACGGAGAGACTCGGAAACTCCAGTCAAGTCAACACTGATCCCCACGCTCGATAACTCAAGTGTAATATGTGATCTCCCTCGCCAACCATGCAACAGAATAGCTAGCTCAGTTGGTAAAGCACCCGATCGCTTTTCCTGACATTGGTGGTCTTGGTTTTGATCCTCTTTGACGGCAAGTTTTTGTTAACTCTTTTTTTATATTTAGTCAAGTTTTGACTAAATGTTTTAACGTAGAGGGGGGAATCGAGACAAGGGTCGTGGTGTATGTGTGTGTGTATGTGTGTCTATGTGTGTGTGTGTGTGTCTATGTGTGTCTGTGTCTGTGTGTGTGTGTGTGTGTGTGTGTGTGTGTGTGTGTGTGTGTGTGTGTGTGTGTGTGTGTGTGTGTGTGTGTGTGTGTGTGTGTAGAGCGATTCAGACCAAACTGCTAGACCGATCTTTATGAAATTTGACGTGAGAGTTCCTGGGAATGATATCCCCGGACGTTTTTTCTTTTTTTCGATAAATACCTTTGATGACGTCATATCCGGCTTTTTGTAAAAGTTGAGGCGGCACTGTCACACCCTCATTTTTCAATCAAATTGATTGAAATTTTGGCCAAGCAATCTTCGACGAAGGCCGGACTTCGGTATTGTATTTCAGCATGGTGGCTTAAAAATTAATTAATGACTTTGGTCATGAAAAATCTAAAAATTGTAAAAAAAAGAAATTTTTATAAAACGATCCAAATTTACGTTCATCTTATTCTTCATCATTTTCTGATTCCAAAAACATATAAATATGTTATATTTGGATTAAAAACAAGCTCTGAAAATTAAAAACATAAAAAATATGATTAAGCATAAAATTAAATTTCCGAAATCGTTTTAAAAACTATTTCATCTTATTCCTTGTCGGTTCCTGATTCCAAAAACATATAGATATGATATGTTTGGATTAAAAACACGCTCAGAAAGTTAAAACGAAGAGAGGTACAGTAAAGCGTGCAATGAAGCACAGCGCAACCGCTACAGCGCCAAACAGGCTCGTTACTTTCACTAGCGGCGGACTACGTTCAGTTTCATTCTAGTCGGGTAGCTGAGTTCAGAAAAGTGCAACATACTAAACGTTGAGGGTTACAAGCATCCACCTGGTCTCAATGGAGAGTCTGGACGTGGAGTAGTGTAGTCTAGGTAGGTGGACATTCTGAATTTGGTTTGTTTGGCCGCCATGACACTTTTCAAAATGGCCGCCTGAAAATCTTATGCGGGCCTTATCTCACGTGTTATATGGACTAACGTGACAACCTAAAGGGTTATATACATGTATTTTGACATGAAGAATTCAAATATGCAAGAATAAACATGATCTAAGTAGGTGGACATTCTGAATTTGGTTTGTTTGGCCGCCATGACACTTTTCAAAATGGCCGCCTGAAAATCTTATGCGGGCCTTATCTCACGTGTTATATGGACTAAAGTGACAAACTAAAGGGCTATATATATGTATTTTGACATGAAGAATTCAAATATGCAAGAATAAACATGATCTAAGTAGGTGAGATGCTCCCATGGTTCGGAGCGTTTGATCACTATCATTATACCCGTTGGGGGACAGTCTTTTAGGCGGACATGAATATGCTTTCGACGACAGCGCCTGAGGTGCACCTGGGTTTCTTGGCCGGCGATTTCATCACCAAAGAAACGAAACAACCAGATCGCAGATGATCAAGCGATGGAACACGTCAACAAAACTGGAAAAGTCGCTGGAGGACTTGTTGGCATTACAAAAACAGACACAGCCAGGGACAGGTGGTCTCTGACACTCAGCGCAAGGTCTCAGCTGGCTAAGGACACTCAGGCCATGTTTGGCCTGTCTAGTGCTGCTGATGAAGATGACGAGCACGACTGTGCACACAAGGACTTCGGGAAAAAGAGGTTGAAACAGGATCAAGATGATCTACAGAAACTCATCAACTTGTTTCAGACATTCAACCCCTTTGCTCACCCATCACCAGACCTGATTTCACTCACAACTTGTGACGTTGCCAGTGATGTTGTGAAACAGCAGAGGAAACAGGAAAGGAAGTCATCTCAGAGTTTGTGCAGAAAAGATTTGTCCTGAAAGAGACTCTTTTCCATGACAGAATCAAAACCAAGAAACTCTGCACCTTGGAGAGCATGTACACACTTGAAGTCAACACTGGAAAGGAGAAAACTGTTGCCCTCAAAGCCGACAGGGACTTGTTCAGACGTGTGATAACAGCTATGGAAGCAGGACGGGATGTTGACATCAACAAGATGTTGGAACAAGAGCTTTGTGGAGTGCCTCTCTCGCTAGCAACTGCTGACTGCAGATTGCGACTGCCAAGAAACAAAGCTGATCTGGCCAAAATACTTCAGCAAAATTTGCCACAGAATGCTGCTCCAGCTCCAAGCACAACCTGCACCATAGTTGATGGGATGGCGATGATACAAGTCTTGGGGAATCGGATGGGAGCAAAGACTTTAGGAGAGTGGAGTGACAATGTTGCAGAACACGTTGACAAGTACTTCTCACACTCCTGCACCAGAGTTGACTTGGTCTTTGACAGGTACATCAAACAAACAATCAAATCGACGACTCGAGGCAAGAGAACGGACGGCAAGAAAGGGATAAGAAGGAATGTACTGTCACGCACTCAAGCTCTAGGCAAATGGGACAGATTCATACTATTGGAGGAGAACAAGGCCAGCTTGGCCAACTTCCTTTGCGAAGAGCTGGCAAAGAATTTCAGGAATGAGCCTGGAAAAGAGCTGGTGCTGAGCGGTGGCTTTTCTGATGCCGAAAAGGTCTGGTCGTCATCTGACAGAGATGTCACACATCTGTCATCTGCTGAGCATGAAGAGGCAGATACCAGAATGCTTCTTCATGCCAAAGAAGCAAGAGAACAAGGATATCCACAAGTAGTCATCGTCAGCCGTGACACTGATGTTCTTGTTCTACTTGTCGCTCACCAACCACAGCTCAGTATCTTTGTGTGGATGCAAACAGGAACACCCCGGAAGAAGCACTTTGTGCCTGTGCATCAAATTAACATCACTGACCAACAAAGAGAATCATTGCTGGCATTCCATGCAATCACAGGTTCTGACAGCACCAGCCAGTTTGCTGGCATTGGGAAGAAATCTGCATGGAATGTTTTCCTCGACAATCCCCATCTTCTCCAAAGACTTGGCATGGAAGACTTTCCTGATGAGGAATTCTTTCTTTATTTGGTGTTTAACGTCGTTTTCAACCACGAAGGTTATATCGCGACGAGGGAAAGGGGGGAGATGGGATAGAGCCACGTGTCAATTGTTTCTTGTTCACAAAAGCACTAATCAAAAATTTGCTCCAGGGGCTTGCAACGTAGTACAATGTATTACCTTACTGGGAGAATGCAAGTTTCCAGTACAAAGGACTTAACATTTCTTACATACTGCTTGACTAAAATCTTTACAAAAATTGACTATTATTCTATACAAGAAACACTTAACAAGGGTAAAAAGAGAAACAGAATCCGTTAGTCGCCTCTTACGACATGCTGGGGAGCATCGGATAAATTCTTCCCCCTAACCCGCGGGGGGTCCTGATGAGGAAGTGCTCATGGATGCAGAATCATTTGTCTGCAAACTCTACAACCCGAACACCCAGTACACGTCCACACAGCCGCTGCGATGCGACGTTTTCCACAGCGTGAAGAAAACGCTTGAGAACTTCCCCCCCACACAAGATGCTTTGAACCTACACATCAAGAGATCTCACTACCAGGCACTTGTGTGGAGGCGGGCTCTGGAAACTAAGCCACACCTACCGGCTGTTGTCAACAGTGGATGGAAGCTGGTCACGAAGGAGACTGGCGACGTGATTGAGCCCATCCTGCTGAGTCGTGCACCCACAACTGACACAAGACAACGTTTTCTCGAGCTCATAGATTGTGGCTGCACATCTTGTGCTACAAGACGCTGCAGATGTTGGTCCAGTGGACAGGGATGCACAAGAGCATGCCGATGCAAAGACTGCAGAAACCCACACACTTTGGCAGGGCTACGCAACTAAGCCTTGAAATACCACTTTGTGCCTGAGAAACTATTGTTCTGTTTCCATGGAGGCATGTAGCCTGTCATACTCAGTGATCCAGAAGCGACAAATCGTTTCTTATAATGTTACATACCCATTATTGTGCCATCATTACATGTTCATTGCTAAAAAGGGAAGACCTAACGAGTGTAATGCATAAACGTTTGTGCATCATGTTGTACTATGGTATTTGACATTGTTCTTGTGTATTGAAGAGTCAGAGTTGTTGTGTACTGAAAGTGCATAATTAGCATGATAATTATGCTATATAGTATCATTGGTGTTTCAGAAGTATTACAATTTTCAGTTTATATCATCACCCAATGTTTGTATTTTCTTGTCATCATTGATTTCAATTTGTTGTTCTCCAAAGCAATATGGAGTAAACTCTTTGGACGCTGATATGGCATTGTCTAAGATAGCAAATTCAGAAAGATAATACTTACTAAATTCGTACATCGCACAGAGCTATTTTGTCAAATATTTAATTTTTGTAAGGAAATGTGAATGTTAGGGTTATTTTTTGTGCCACCATTGACTTTGTCATCATGCAAAACATAGGAATTGACTCCATGTTTTTGAGTTTATCCCAAATATAAGCTGAGATATGAAGAAAAATGTAGATTGTGGCGGCCATTTTGAAAAGTGTCATGGCGGCCATAATATCCAAATTCAGAATGTCCACCTACTTAGATCATGTTTATTCTTGCATATCTAAATTCTTCATGTCAAAGTACATATATGTACCCTTTAGTTTGTCACTTTAGTCCATATAACACGTGAGATATGGCCCGCATAAGATTTTCAGGCGGCCATTTTGAAAAGTGTCATGGCGGCCAAACAAACCAAATTCAGAATGTCCACCTACCTAGACTACACTACTCCACGTCCAGACTCTCCATTGAGACCAGGTGGATGCTTGTAACCCTCAACGTTTAGCGTCCCATTTTTTTGGCAAGCTACAGATTTCAGCTACCCGACTAGTCGGGTAGCTGAGTTCAGAAAAGTGCAACATGCTAAACGTTGAGGGTTACAAGCATCCACCTGGTCTCAATGGAGAGTCTGGACGTGGAGTAGTGTAGTCTAGGTAGGTGGACATTCTGAATTTGGTTTGTTTGGCCGCCATGACACTTTTCAAAATGGCCGCCTGAAAATCTTATGCGGGCCATATCTCACGTGTTATATGGACTAAAGTGACAACCTAAAGGGTTATATACATGTATTTTGACATGAAGAATTCAAATATGCAAGAATAAACATGATCTAAGTAGGTGGACATTCTGAATTTGGTTTGTTTGGCCGCCATGACACTTTTCAAAATGGCCGCCTGAAAATCTTATGCGGGCCTTATCTCACGTGTTATATGGACTAAAGTGACAAACTAAAGGGCTATATATATGTATTTTGACATGAAGAATTCAAATATGCAAGAATAAACATGATCTAAGTAGGTGAGATGCTCCCATGGTTCGGACCGTTTGATCACCATCATTATACCCGTTGGGGGACAGTCTTTTTGGCGGACATGAATATGCTTCCGACGACAGCGCCTGAGGTGCACCTGGGTTTCTTGACCGGCGATTTCGTCACCAAAGAAACGAAACAACCAGATCGCAGATGATCAAGCGATGGAACACGTCAACAAAACTGGAAAAGTCGCTGGAGGACTTGTTGGCATTACAAAAACAGACACAGCCAGGGACAGGTGGTCTCTGACACTCAGCGCAAGGTCTCAGCTGGCTAAGGACACTCAGGCCATGTTTGGCCTGTCTAGTGCTGCTGATGAAGATGACGAGCACGACTGTGCACACAAGGACTTCGGGAAAAAGAGGTTGAAACAGGATCAAGATGATCTACAGAAACTCATCAACTTGTTTCAGACATTCAACCCCTTTGCTCACCCATCACCAGACCTGATTTCACTCACAACTTGTGACGTTGCCAGTGATGTTGTGAAACAGCAGAGGAAACAGGAAAGGAAGTCATCTCAGAGTTTGTGCAGAAAAGATTTGTCCTGAAAGAGACTCTTTTCCATGACAGAATCAAAACCAAGAAACTCTGCACCTTGGAGAGCATGTACACACTTGAAGTCAACACTGGAAAGGAGAAAACTGTTGCCCTCAAAGCCGACAGGGACTTGTTCAGACGTGTGATAACAGCTATGGAAGCAGGACGGGATGTTGACATCAACAAGATGTTGGAACAAGAGCTTTGTGGAGTGCCTCTCTCGCTAGCAACTGCTGACTGCAGATTGCGACTGCCAAGAAACAAAGCTGATCTGGCCAAAATACTTCAGCAAAATTTGCCACAGAATGCTGCTCCAGCTCCAAGCACAACCTGCACCATAGTTGATGGGATGGCGATGATACAAGTCTTGGGGAATCGGATGGGAGCAAAGACTTTAGGAGAGTGGAGTGACAATGTTGCAGAACACGTTGACAAGTACTTCTCACACTCCTGCACCAGAGTTGACTTGGTCTTTGACAGGTACATCAAACAAACAATCAAATCGACGACTCGAGGCAAGAGAACGGACGGCAAGAAAGGGATAAGAAGGAATGTACTGTCACGCACTCAAGCTCTAGGCAAATGGGACAGATTCATACTATTGGAGGAGAACAAGGCCAGCTTGGCCAACTTCCTTTGCGAAGAGCTGGCAAAGAATTTCAGGAATGAGCCTGGAAAAGAGCTGGTGCTGAGCGGTGGCTTTTCTGATGCCGAAAAGGTCTGGTCGTCATCTGACAGAGATGTCACACATCTGTCATCTGCTGAGCATGAAGAGGCAGATACCAGAATGCTTCTTCATGCCAAAGAAGCAAGAGAACAAGGATATCCACAAGTAGTCATCGTCAGCCGTGACACTGATGTTCTTGTTCTACTTGTCGCTCACCAACCACAGCTCAGTATCTTTGTGTGGATGCAAACAGGAACACCCCGGAAGAAGCACTTTGTGCCTGTGCATCAAATTAACATCACTGACCAACAAAGAGAATCATTGCTGGCATTCCATGCAATCACAGGTTCTGACAGCACCAGCCAGTTTGCTGGCATTGGGAAGAAATCTGCATGGAATGTTTTTCTCGACAATCCCCATCTTCTCCAAAGACTTGGCATGGAAGACTTTCCTGATGAGGAATTCTTTCTTTATTTGGTGTTTAACGTCGTTTTCAACCACGAAGGTTATATCGCGACGAGGGAAAGGGGGGAGATGGGATAGAGCCACTTGTCAATTGTTTCTTGTTCACAAAAGCACTAATCAAAAATTTGCTCCAGGGGCTTGCAACGTAGTACAATGTATTACCTTACTGGGAGAATGCAAGTTTCCAGTACAAAGGACTTAACATTTCTTACATACTGCTTGACTAAAATCTTTACAAAAATTGACTATTATTCTATACAAGAAACACTTAACAAGGGTAAAAAGAGAAACAGAATCCGTTAGTCGCCTCTTACGACATGCTGGGGAGCATCGGGTAAATTCTTCCCCCTAACCCGCGGGGGGTCCTGATGAGGAAGTGCTCATGGATGCAGAATCATTTGTCTGCAAACTCTACAACCCGAACACCCAGCACACGTCCACACAGCCGCTGCGATGCGACGTTTTCCACAGCGTGAAGAAAACGCTTGAGAACTTCCCCCCCACACAAGATGCTTTGAACCTACACATCAAGAGATCTCACTACCAGGCACTTGTGTGGAGGCGGGCTCTGGAAACTAAGCCACACCTACCGGCTGTTGTCAACAGTGGATGGAAGCTGGTCACGAAGGAGACTGGCGACGTGATTGAGCCCATCCTGCTGAGTCGTGCACCCACAACTGACACAAGACAACGTTTTCTCGAGCTCATAGATTGTGGCTGCACATCTTGTGCTACAAGACGCTGCAGATGTTGGTCCAGTGGACAGGGATGCACAAGAGCATGCCGATGCAAAGACTGCAGAAACCCACACACTTTGGCAGGGCTACGCAACTAAGCCTTGAAATACCACTTTGTGCCTGAGAAACTATTGTTCTGTTTCCATGGAGGCATGTAGCCTGTCATACTCAGTGATCCAGAAGCGACAAATCGTTTCTTATAATGTTACATACCCATTATTGTGCCATCATTACATGTTCATTGCTAAAAAGGGAAGACCTAACGAGTGTAATGCATAAACGTTTGTGCATCATGTTGTACTATGGTATTTGACATTGTTCTTGTGTATTGAAGAGTCAGAGTTGTTGTGTACTGAAAGTGCATAATTAGCATGATAATTATGCTATATAGTATCATTGGTGTTTCAGAAGTATTACAATTTTCAGTTTATATCATCACCCAATGTTTGTATTTTCTTGTCATCATTGATTTCAATTTGTTGTTCTCCAAAGCAATATGGAGTAAACTCTTTGGACGCTGATATGGCATTGTCTAAGATAGCAAATTCAGAAAGATAATACTTACTAAATTCGTACATCGCACAGAGCTATTTTGTCAAATATTTAATTTTTGTAAGGAAATGTGAATGTTAGGGTTATTTTTTGTGCCACCATTGACTTTGTCATCATGCAAAACATAGGAATTGACTCCATGTTTTTGAGTTTATCCCAAATATAAGCTGAGATATGAAGAAAAATGTAGATTGTGGCGGCCATTTTGAAAAGTGTCATGGCGGCCATAATATCCAAATTCAGAATGTCCACCTACTTAGATCATGTTTACTCTTGCATATCTAAATTCTTCATGTCAAAGTACATATATGTAGCCCTTCAGTTTGTCACTTTAGTCCATATAACACGTGAGATATGGCCCGCATAAGATTTTCAGGCGGCCATTTTGAAAAGTGTCATGGCGGCCAAACAAACCAAATTCAGAATGTCCACCTACCTAGACTACACTACTCCACGTCCAGACTCTCCATTGAGACCAGGTGGATGCTTGTAACCCTCAACGTTTAGCGTCCCATTTTTTGGGCAAGCTACAGATTTCCGCTACCCGACTATTCTGTGAGTTCCACAGCTTGACTAAATGTAGTAATTTCGCCTTACGCGACTTGTTTTTGGCTCACGTAAGTGTAGCCTATGCGATCGTAACTTTGTCTGTCTGTGCGTGCGTGTGTGTGTGTGCGTGTGTTTGTGCGTGTGTATGTCTGTGGTAGAAACTCTAACATTTGAAGACGTCACATTACATTGACGTCACATTATGACGTAAGAGGGTTAGACGTCACGCGAAGGAAGTACTGAAAGTCTCGGTCATTATTATTTTGAGCGGGCCGAGACTCTGTTGGCAGTCGTGTCCCTGTAAGTAGGCTACATGCAGACAGACAGATCTAGATTTAGTGTCTCGCTTTCTTGCACAGTTTCACCTATGCTCTTTCTCTGTGTGTGTGTGTGTGTGTGTGTGTGTGTGTGTGTGTGTGTGTGTGTGTGTGTGTGTGTGTGTGTGTGTGTGTGTGTGTGTGTGTGTGTGTGTATGTGTGACGGAGTGATTGAGTTTGTGTTACTGTTTGTCGATTTCTTACGTGAGCCTTGATGGCTTCGCCTCTTGTTTCTCTAGTTTTCTGATCTCGGATTTCTTGTATTTTATTTAGTTTCTTCAAACCAAACGTTTTGGATGATCTAATGAATCGAAAACATCAAAAAGTTGCATTAATATTGAGAACTTCCAGTGCACAATTTCACAGAATTACCCATTCTATTTTTTAGTAATATCGGCTTGTGTAAAATGCCCTATGGGTATCATCGCGACTTCATGTATTGATGAGATCTAGAAAATCGTACACAACACATAATTAATACAAACGGAGCAACTCGGAAACCACGTGTAATGTATGTTTGCAGTTTAAGATCTTAATTTGTATGTGTGCGGGGTTGGCTCGGTGGTAGAACGCTTGCCCCTGTCCCGGTATTATCGGGTTCGAGTCCCATAAAAGGCAAGAATTTTAAAGAAACTTTTCTCTCAATTGTTCAACTTTCGTTTCTTCTTTTCTAATCTCTTTACTTTTGTATGTTATTCATTATTCATTATGATTTATTACAAAGGTTTTGAGTCGTGTACTGAACCGCTTTCCCAGAATCCCGAATTCTATCTTTAGTGCGGGATACCAAAAGAAGAGGTCAAAGGGCATTTGTATCACAGCGTGTCGACTGATAGTAATGGTAGTTGCGCACTTCTAGTTTGATCCACTAGTGACATAATTATATATAATATAATATGAGAGAGAAAAAGCACACTGTCTGTCTGTAAACGCTTGGTGGCTAGACAGACAGAGACACACACACACACACACACACACACACACACACACGCGCGCGCGCGCGCACGCACGCGCACACATACACAGGCACGCACACACACACACACACACACACACACACACACACACGCGCGCGCACACATACACATGCACGCACATGCACGCTCATGCACGCACACACACACACAATT
>NC_090249.1:53038892-53058892 GCF_037325665.1 Littorina saxatilis
ACACACACACACACACGACTTTTTTCACAGTTGAGCTCTGGATTTGATTGGTGCAAAATTATCACCCGCACCTGCACGCCATTTTCTTTCCTTAATTGCCACCAAGAGCGCGGAACCAATTAAGATATAATCTGAAAGAGCTAGTGTTCTAAAATAAAAAATAAACATAGAGAATTTAAAAAATACAAGTTGATATGATAAACATTTCACCACAGCCAAAACGATTAACAAAAAGATCGCTGAAGAATTATAACATTTGAGGTAGTGATAAAATAAATGTACCAGGCAAAGAGAAAGGTTTGTTTGTAATCAGAGCGGAGACGAAGAAGTAGAAGAGCTCTCGAGGTATTAATTATTGGAACATTTAGTAACACGACCTCTCGTAGGAGCCAATTATTGGAACATTTAGTTATACGACCTCATGAGATTGAAGATTAATTACATCTGCTAATTTCGTCTTCATTTCCCGTGTGAGATAGCTCTAAGGAGCTGACGTCAGCAAACGCAAAAATCAAAAGGCCGATAAAACAAATCCAAATACAAAGAGACTGCCAACGTTCCAAAATTCAGAATCAAAAACCGTTTGTTGGAACGTTTGTTATTGACAAAACAATACGTTACATTCACAAATATAATTATCGACCCAACGGTCCTTCAAGTGCACAGACAAACAATTAGTAACAAGAACTTAGTTTGATCGATTGTTTCGGCCGCTTGTTGGGAAAGTCCCAAGCGAATGAAAGTACCCATGTAAATACAATAATTCAGGAATATTCAGGCACCAAGGCCAGTATCCTCGATATCTTCAACTTAGGCCACATTATACATGAACAAAGGCGCAACATCATCAAAAAAGAAAACGGTGTCTTCTTGTTATATTTTGATTTACCCACCAAAATTTTACAGACGGCGAAGAATTGGACGCCTTTGATTACTGGATGTGGGTATTAAATGCACCCGAGCTCTTTCCAGTGGAAATTGCTTCATGGCACCAGAACGTCTGCAATGACGATCTGTGGGCGCAACCAAAATTACATCTGAGGCGCCGTTTCAATGTCTCGCGTGTGTGTGTTGGTAATGCAAGCGTGCGTACATGTGTGTGTGTGTGTGTGTGTGTGTGTGTGTATGTATGTGTGTGTGTGGTGTGTGTGTGTGTGTGTGTGTGTGTGTGTGTGGGTGATTTCCTACTGGAGAAGTGGTTGTCGATGCTGTTGCATCGGACTCCTGCGCATACATATTTTGTTGTTGTAGTCACAACCAAACTTCTGTAAGAGTACATGCAAAATATGGGCTCGTAATTAAATTCCCTTGATCCCTTTCCGCAAAATAAATAAAATAAATAAATACGAGAATATATATCGCGCACATATCTCACCACAAGGCGACTCAAGGCGCACATATCTCACCACAAGGCGACTCAAGGCGCACAGTACGAAATATGAGAGAGCCCTGAAATGCAGCCGCTCGGCGCAGAAGGGTCAGCATTCTATATATTTCGGGGGAAGCATGCTGGGTATTTTCGTGTTTCTATAACCCACCGAACTCTGACATGGATTACAGGATCTTTTCGTGCGCACTTGGTCTTGTGCAGACCCTATCTCGACTCCCGGATTTTCGAGATTTCATCTCAAAAGACAAGAAAATGGGAGGATGAGGCGAAAAGAGCGAGATGGACCCATCAACAGAGACAGACATATCGCTTTCAGACATCTTTTAAAGGAAGGGAATAAAAGTGCAAGACAACAAAGGAGTGTTGAAAGGGGGCTGGGTTGAGGTGAGGGGTGAGTTGCGTAGATAAAAGAACTGGCTAATTGAGTAATCAAGATATGGAGAAAATGAAGGCTCTTCAGAAAGTAATGTGATGAGTTTTATGACATTAGGCAGGTGGCGCTGCGACGGGGTTGGAGTATGATGTGAATAACCCATGTTTCCACCCCCTGCTTCACACCACCTACCCATCTCTTCTTGCTCTTCTTCGTTAGTGGGCTGCAACTCCCATATGCACGCGTTTTGCACGAGTGGGCTTTTACATGTATGGCCAATTTGTCCGCGCCATTTAGGCAGTCGTACTCCATTTTCGGGGGCTTGTATGCTGGATACGCTCGTGTTTCTATAACCCACTGAACTCTGACCTGGATTACAGAATCCTTTTTGTGCGTACTTATTCTTGCGCTTGTGAATTCAAACAATGGGGTGGATAAGGCAATCGTAGGTCTGCACTTAAGTTGACCCGGTAGATTGAAAACATCGTCACTCTTAACCCACCAGACGGAGCCAGGATTCGAACCCGAAACTTTCCTGTTTGGAGTCCGAAGTCCTTACCACTAGGCATTTGTGCTTAATCTCAGTTCCTCAACTCTTCGTGTCTATTTTGTTTTTGGTCTTTTGAACGGCATCTTTCTTCTCATGTAACACATTATTGGCAAGACATCACAGGTTTCCCTCGGCTTTTAAACACACAGATGGAAAAAATAAGGATGGCCTGGAAATTGCACAAGAACAGGACATAAAAGGAAAAACAGTAGGCCAAACAGCGAAGATAACACGAGAAACGGTCTGAAGAGGTACTGAAGGCTCTTAGCTGTCTAGGAATAACTTCGTTATAAGGAGGAGAGAAGACAAAAAGTTCTGACGACGACACCCATGTTTCTCTGGCATTTTCACGACAGCCACGTGAATTTTATGGAGTTGAGGATGACAAAAAAAGAAAGATCGAAAGAAAACAAGAAGAAAAAGGGGAATTGTAGAAGGCTCTCCAATTTTTACGAAGTGACAAAAAGAGGGCCATTTCATGCAGATTCTCTGACGGTTTTATTCCGGGATTCCGCCCTCTTCCCCGTTTGGGCAAAATTTTACATGTTTTAAAGGAGATAAAGTTGTGTGTGTTTTTTTAAAGATTTGAAGTAACAAAATAATGTGTGAGAAGACATGAGCTTTGTGGAACCTTCTTTGTTTTACAGTGATCGACCTAAATGTAAATAAATCCAAAAACAAAGAGACTGCCAACGTTCCAAAATTCAGAATCAAAAAACAAGAAAGGTAGGTTGTTGGAACGTTTGTTATTGACAAAACAATACACTCACAGATATTTCGACCCAACGGTCTTTTAAGTGAACAGACAAACAAATATTCACACAAAACTTATCTTGATAGAATCAGTTTACGTCCACTCGTCAGGACTCTCTTCTTTCTTCAGATTCTCTCGTTCGGCTTTCTGACGAGTGGACGTAAACTGATTCTATCAAGATAAGTTTAGTGTGACTATTCGTTTGTCTGTTCACTTTTACTTTGTTTCTTTCTTTCTTACTTTCTGCCATTCTTTCTTTCTTTCTTACTTTATATCTATAAGGAAGTATTTCTGAAGAGCCTTCGTGCAGTTTCGAATTAGGGCTTATCTGCGTATGTGTTAATTGGCTCTCTTGTGTCTTTTTTATGAGAGTTAAGGCGCGTTAATAGTTAATCTTTTTCTTGTGGGGTTTTTCCGCTATATCCGCTGACATCAACCGAGCTTTTTTACTTTTATCTCTCTTGTTTTTCCGCCTTCTCGTTGTAGCGTGTTTACTTTCTTTCTTGCTTCCTTTCTTCCTTCCCTCCCTCCTTCTTGCCTTCTTTCCTTCCTTCCTACCTTTCTTTCTTCCTTTCTTTCTTCCTATCTTTCTTCCTTTCTTCTTATTTTTCTTCCTTTCTTCCTTTCTTCCTATCTTTCTTCCTATCTTTCTTCCTATCTTTCTTCCTTTCTTCCTATCTTTCTTCCTTTCTTCCTTCCTATCTTTCTTCCTTTCTTCCTATCTTTCTTCCTTTCTTCCTATCTTTCTTCCTATCTTCCTATCTTTCTATCCTTCTTCCTATCTTTCTTCCTATCTTTCTTCCGATCTTTCTTCCTATCTTTCTTCCTATCTTTCTTCCTTTCTTCCTATCTTTCTTCCTTTCTTTCTTCCGATCTTTCTTCCTATCTTTCTTCCTATCTTTCTTCCTATATTTCTTCCTATCTTTCTTCCTTTCTTCCTATCTTTCTTCCTTTCTTTCTTCCTATCTTTCTTCCTTTCTTTCTTCCGATCTTTCTTCCTATCTTTCTTCCTATCTTTCTTCCTATCTTTCTTCCTATCTTTCTTCCTTTCTTCCTATCTTTCTTCCTATCTTCCTATCTTTCTTCCTATCTTTCTTCCTATCTTTCTTCCTATCTTTCTTCCTTTCTTCCTATCTTTCTTCCTTTCTTCCTTCCTTTCTTTCTTCCTATCTTTCTTCCTTTCTTCATATATTTCATCCTTTCTTTCTTCCTATCTTTCTTCCTATCTTTCTTCCTATCTTTCTTCCTATATTTCTTCCTTTCTTTCTTTCTATCTTCCTTTCTTCCTATCTTTCTTCCTATCTTATCTTTCTTCCTATCTTTCTTCCTTTCTTCCTATCTTTGTTCCTTTCTTCCTATCTTTCTTCCTATCTTTCTTCCTTTCTTCCTATCTTCTTATCTTTCTTCCTATCTTTCTTCTTATCTTCCTATCTTTCTTCATATCTTTCTTTCTTTCTTCCTTTCTTCCTATCTTTCTTCCTTCCTTCCTTTCTGTCTTCCTTCCTTCCTCCCTTTGTACCTTCCTTCCTACCTTCTTTTCCTATGGCCTTCCATTTTTCTTGCCTGCCATCGTTGATTTCATTCTCTTTTTTCGGTATATCTCTTTCTTTCGTTCTTTCTTTTTTTTTACTTTCTTTCTTTCTTTCTTTCTATCTATCTTTCTTTCTTCTGTTCCTTCGTTCGTTTTTACATTTAGTCAAGTTTTGACTAAATGTTTTAACATAGAGGGGGGAATCGAGACGAGGGTCGTGGTGTATGTGTGTGTGTGTGTGTGTGTGTGTGTGTGTGTGTGTGTGTAGAGCGATTCAGAGTAAACTACTGGACCGATCTGTATGAAATTTTTCATGAGAGTTCTTGGGTAGTTTTTCAATTTTTCGATAAATGTCTTTGATGCCGCCCTATCTGGCATTTTGTAAAAGTTGAGGCGGCACTGTCACACCCTCATTTTTCAATCAAATTGATTAAAATTTTGGCAAAGCAATCTTCGACGAAGGCCGGACTTTGGTATTGCATTTCAGCTTGGAGGCTTAAAATTAATTAATGACTTTGGTCATTAAAAATCTGAAAATTGTAATTAAAATGTGTTTTTTTTAAACGATCCAAAATTACGTTTATCGTATTCTTCATCATTTTCTGATTCCAAAAACATATAATTATGTTATATTCGGATTAAAAACAAGCTCTGAAAATTAAAAATATAAAAATTATGATTAAAATTAAATTTCCGAAATCGATTTAAAAACAATTTCATCTTATTCCTTGTCCGTTCCTGATTCCAAAAACATATACATATGATATGTTTGGATTAAAAACACGTTCAGAGAGTTAAAAAGAATAGAGATATAGAAAAGCGGGCTATCCTCCTCAGCGCAACCGCTACCGCGCTTTTCTGTATTGTTAATTTCACTGCCTTTGCCACGAGCGGTGGACAGACGATGCTACGAGTGTACGGTCTTTCGGAAAAAATGCTTTGCGTTCAGTTTCATTCTGTGAGTTCGACTGAGCTTGACTAAATGTTGTTTTTTCGCCTTACGCGACTTGTTTATTTCTTTATTTTATTCATTCTACTTTTTCCGTTTGATGTAAGTTCCCAATACACATAGTCACAAACTGTCTATAGATGCACGTCGCATCTCTTGCCACTGATGCCAAAACATGAGATCATTGGGGGCGATATGGGAGGGGGTGATTTTGGAGGGGGCGATTTGGGAGAGGCGCTAGACGAATTCAGAAACTAACTCTGTCAGGTTTGTATGGGTTGTGAAAGAGTAAATGCCCCTGAACTTTACTGGGACAAACATTGGAGGGGCCAATCACTAGTGAGGGGTGTGTCGGAAACACGTGGACAGGAGCAGGTGTGAATATATTTGTCAGAGAAAAAGCAAGGGTGTTCACTCTTTCACAACCCGTACAAACCAGACGCAGTTGTTTCCAAAACATCGTCTGTTTGGTATGTCACCGGGCAGGCGTCAGCTGTGCACAAAGCAAAATCAGTGAAGCGTTGCAACAAGTCAGCTGCAACTTTCTTCAAATGACCTGTTTTCATGGCGGTTTGCTCTTAATTGCAAGCTCTCACTCAACTCAATGCCCGTCACTCCTGTCAGGGTATGGGCCGCCAACAACAGCTTTCTGTTGTTGACGTTTCTGTAGCGAAGTCTTTTTTTTTTTACAGGGAGGGGGTGCTAACCCCACGCCCAACCCTCCTCCTTTTTCAGCCGGGCTTGGGACCGTCCTTGGCGGAGTTCTAATTGCAAGCTGTCGACACAATATTACCTCATGGGATAGAGCGGACAACAAAAGCACGCCGTGTAGTCGGCTATACCGAAGCAAAGCGTTCCCGCCAACATCACGGTTAGTGTCCCCCATTCAAAGCAAACTGCGTCTCTTTGAAACTACCTACAGCCTTTATTCATGGTTGTGTGGATGAATAAGGTCTGTATCTGGTACATGGGTGGTTTCCAGCGAGAAATATACACGTAAACGAACATACGAACCGATTTGCTGTAGATCCGTCCATATTCTAACATGTTCGTCCTCTTTCATCTCATTCTCCGCGCCTCCTTGTTGATAAAAGGACTGCTACACTTAACTATTATGTTCATTGATGTGTCCCGCGCAAATATGTGAAATTTTACTATTTAAAACGGTCTGGAGTTTGCTCAAATTCAAACAGAAATGAAACAGTCAAAACAGTGTGGTATCGCACCCCCGCAACGCCTGGATCTCCGTGTTGGAGACTATACACAGCATTGCGATCATTGATTGAGCTAAAGAGTCAGGATGCGAGGCGCACGCTCGATACAGCCTTGAATAGTTAGTTAGTTGTTGCTTTTTGGGTCCAGCGGACCATATAGGCCAAATCAGGACCCCATAGCCTTGAATAATTATACGGGGTGAAAAGGTATCTGAGATATCTGTCGTGGGCCATTGCGTTCAGCATTAAACGTCTTCCACGCAGAATGTGGAAAGAATAACGACATGGGATGAATGCCTCGGCGCTTGTGCCCTCGATTTAATAGCCCACTTGGTTGCGCCGCCGAGTGAGCTCTTCAACCGAGGAGGTGTGATAGTTCGATCGGATGTTGGCAACTTTTACAGCTGCAGCTTTGTCTGATCCGACTCAATCACGCGTTACCACGGTTTCGCTTTTAATAATGTTCGCGTACAAGCACGTTTTAATATTCTTAACTGAAATTCAAAAACGTAAGAAAGAGCGAATGCTTACTGTCCTACATGCTAAATATTTCGCCTCTGAAAGACATGATAATTATGGGTTATATGATAAATTCGAGTTTTTACGCCCTCACGGCTTTTGATGAGATACACAAGTGTATGCGTGTTTAGGCGATATCAGCCATCTGCATTTATGGCAGAATGACTGAGGTCGTTTATGTGTGCTCTCGATTTTTTTTCCCCCGTTTGCCGGTGCTCTCGATTTAATAGCCGAGGAGGTGGGATAGTTCGATCGGATGTTGGCAACTTTTCCAGCTGCGGCTCTGACATGAAAAGCGCTACAAATAGTTGTAGTCTTGACTGAACCGAATCAGTCACGCGTTTCCACGATTTTGCTTTTAGTAATGTACGTGTACAACCACGTTCTAATATTCTTAACTGAACTTACAATATGTCGCATATCTTTATATACGTTTGCTTTCAAATTAAAATTAGAATGAATTTCAAGAACTTAAAATGGTTCGCCCACCTTTTCATAAATTTGGTTTCAAGTTTAATTAAAACAAGTTTATATGAAATAGATGATAATAACACAAGTGCAATTCTGAAAGAGTAGTTCCCCCGAATTCGGCGTATGACCGCCTAAATGGCGCGGTAAAAACGGTCATACACATTATAACATAAAAACCCACTCGTGCAAAAAGCACGAGTGTATGTGGGAGTTTCAGCCCATGAGCACAGACGTAGAAAAAAAAAGAGTAGTTTGTTTGTTCAAAAAACGGTTCGTCCACAATAATGATACATTTGGTTTAATGTGCTGGTGACATATATCTTGCTGAAGTATGTTCTCAGACTGCCATATGTGTCATTTGCGAAGGCAAGAAGGAGGGAGGGAAGGAAGAAAGGAAGGAAGAAAGAAAGTAAACACGCTACAACGAGAAGGCGGAAAAACAAGAGAGATAAGAGTAAAAAAGCTCGGTCGATGTCAGCGAATATAGCGGAAAAAAACACAACACAAGCGCCTCAACTCTCATAAAAAAAACACATACGCAGATAAACCCAAATTGGAAACAATTCTCACTCTGCTCAGGAATCAGCCAGACTGTGGATTTTGGCAAGTGACTGACTGACTGACTATTAGGGTTTAACGTCCTCTTAGACCAACTGGTCTATATTGGGACAGGTATTGGTAATACGCTGAAGATATGGTGTGATACTTTGATTCGAACAAGCCCGCTGTGGCTGTCTTCTTCGACACACCAGCACCAGCATTGGGTTTGTCTCGTCAAAGTATCGAAATACGATCATGATAATCGAAGACGAGAGATGATGCATGCATGTCTTCGTGTTTTCCAAGGCCTGAAACTTTCCCTGTGAACGTGGGATCTTTTTCGTGCGCATGTGTGCACACGGGGGTGTTCGGACACCGAAGAGAGTCTGCACAAAGTTGACTCCGAGAAATAAATCTCTCGCCGAACGTGGGGATCGAACCCACGCTGATAGCGACCAACTGGCTACAAAGCCAGCGCGCTACCAACTGAGCTACGTCCCCGCCCTTTTGGCAAGTGTCTGGATGGAAGAATGCTAGGAATGGTTGGTTATTGTTTTGGTTTTTTAGCGTCCCTACACCCGACATCGCTATCCGGGACGGATGCAAATTTGGTTTATTTAATCAGTTTACATGGTGGTCTTGGTTTCAAAACTAAGGTGACAGTAAAAATGTTGAAGATTCCTAAAAGTTTATGTCTATTCACACTCGTTACTTCAGAGCCTAGAAACTTCTTTCGTGACTTAAAAGAGGATTCCCGTGGGAAGGAAGATCCTTTCAGTTAAAATTAGACATAAGACATTAGACTTTAGTATTTCAACCATGTGCAAAGCACCAGGACTATTTTTTGGCTTTGGGGTATTTGAGATGCAATGTACAATACATTCAAACTCAGCAGAATACAATGCGCTCGCTAAATTACTTACACACTCACGCACGCACAAACAAACACACGAACACACATATACACACACACACACATATGAGCGCGCAGACACACATCCATCCCTACACCCACATACACACACACACACACACACACACACACACACACACACACACACACACATACACACACACACACACACACACACACACACACACACACACACACACACTAAGAATTGCCACATGTTCGACACATGGCCCCAAAATGAAGCACGATAAATGATATTTTTGTATGCAGGAAATTGAATTGAAAACAGAAGTTTCTGCAGTGTTCTGACAATTTGTGTATGAATTGCAACGACAATGGCAGAACACATCAGCCAGTTTGCAACAGGCCGGGAAGCCTGTTCTGAAGTTTAAAAGTTCAACATTTTGACAATAACAAGATAATTATGTGGACAATTTGCATTTGTTTCGGTGACAGCGAACCCTTTGCAATACCACAGGGGACCCATTCAAGATCACATTTTTTTTCTTCTTCTTTTTTTCCCTTTTATTTCAGAAACGAACGCCATTAAATTTGTTCAGCACTTCAGTGCAAACATCATCTCTTCTCGCAGCATGTAGTTTTTCTCTTGTTTGTGTTTGTGGCGTTTACTTTGCAGAGCAAAGTGCGCGGTATGTGTGTGTGTGTGTGTGTGGGGGGGGGGGGGGGGGGGGTTCTCGCCGTCTCCCTCCTCACTCTTTATTACCATTATCTCATCGTGATTTCGATCATCATCGTCGTAATCATCATCATTTTCAGCCGTATCATCATCATCATCATCATCACCATCATCATCACCACCATCATCATCAACATTTCATTATCATTATCGTCGTCGTCGTCATTATCATCATCATCATCATCGTCGTCGTCGTCGTCGTCATTATTGTCGCCGTCGTCATCATCGGTATTTTATTTTAATCATCTTCGTCCTCGTTCTCTTATTTGGTTGCTGCTGCCCTTGTTGCTGCTGACGAAGATGAGGATGATGATACTAAATCGATAATGATGATGATGATGATGATGATGATGATGATGATGATGATGATGATGATGATGATGATGATGATGATGATGATGATGATGATGATGATGATGATGATGATGATGATGATGATGATGATGATGATGACGATGATGAAAATGAAATTTGATGTATTCAGTGGCAGCAGAGACACATGGGGGACATGTATTTATGCGCTTTTAATTTCTACCTCTGGCCTTTTCCTCTGCATGTAAAATCCAGAGCAGTGGTCCCCTTGAAAATGCATTTAGTCATGCAAAACATGCAAAACATGCAAAAGATGCAAAACATGCATACTGAGCAGCTAAATCAATCAACAACGTTTTGGAAACTATGACATTAAAATCATTCGACCCTGTGACGTTTGAAACTATGACATTAAAATCATTTGACCCTGTGACGTTTGAAACTATGACATTAAAATCATTTGACCCTGTGACGTTTGAAACTATGACATTAAAATCATTTGACCCTGTGACGTTTGAAACTATGACATTAAAATCAATTGACCCTGTGACGTTTGAAACTATGACATTAAAATCATTTGACCCTGTGACGTTTGAAACTATGTCATTAAAATCATTTGACCCTGTGACGTTTGAAACTATGACATTAAAATCAATTGACCCTGTGACGTTTGAAACTATGACATTAAAATCATTTGACCCTGTGACGTTTGAAACTATGACATTAAAATCATTTGACCCTGTGGCGTTTGAAACTATGACATTAAAATCAATTGACCCTGTGACGTTTGAAACTATGACATTAAAATCAATTGACCCTGTGACGTTTGAAACTATGACATTAAAATCATTTGACCCTGTGACGTTTGAAACTATGACATTAAAATCATTTGACCCTGTGACGTTTGAAACTATGACATTAAAATCATTTGACCCTGTGGCGTTTGAAACTATGACATTAAAATCAATTGACCCTGTGACGTTTGAAACTATGACATTAAAATCATTTGACCCTGTGACGTTTGAAACTATGACATTAAAATCATTTGACCCTGTGACGTTTGAAACTATGACATTAAAATCAATTGACCCTGTGACGTTTGAAACTATGACTCCTAAGTCATTTGACCCTGTGACGTTTGAAACTATGACACCTAAGTCAAGGACGATAACTGTTGCAGAACTACATCGTGTGGCTGTCCAGCTCGAGACGCAAGATGGCCTCGCCACCACAACACGTCTTCTGTCCGCACGCTTCGAGGCCATGGCACGTCAACAGGTGAGTTGGTTTGAGGGTCAAAGATTTTTTTTTAAATTTTTTACCTCAGTTGCACGCACGCAGCTTCAACCGTAACTCTTTTTTACATTTGGTCAAGTTTTGACTAAATGTTTTAACATAGAGGGGGAATCGAGACGAGGGTCGTGGTGTATGTGTGTGTATGTGTGTGTGTGTGTGTGTGTGTGTGTGTGTGTGTGTCTGTGTGAGTCTGTGTGTGTCTGTGTGTGTCTGTGCGTGTGTGTGTGTGTAGAGCGATTCAGACCAAACTACTGGACCGATCTTTATGAAATTTGACATGAGAGTTCCTGGGAATGATATCCCCGGATATTTTTTTCTTTTTTTCGATAAATACCTTTGATGACGTCATATCCGGCTTTTTGTAAAAGTTGAGGCGGCACTGTCACACCCTCATTTTTCAATCATTTGAAATTTTGGCCAAGCAATCTTCGACGAAGGCCGGACTTCGGTATTGCATTTCAGCTTGGTGGCTTCAAAATTAATTAATGAGTTTGGTCATTAAAAATCTGAAAATTGTAAAAAAAAAAATATATATATAAAACGATCCAAATTTACGTTCATCTTATTTTTCATGATTTTCTGATTCCACAAACATAAAAATATGTTATACTTGGACTAAAAACAAGCCCTGAAAATTAAAAATATAAAAATTATGATCAAAATTAAACTTTCGAAATCAATATAAAAACATTTTCATCTTATTCCTTGTCGGTTCCTGATTCCAAAAACATATAGATATGATATGTTTGGATTAAAAACACGCTCAGAAAGTTAAAACGAAGAGAGGTACAGTAAAGCGTGCTATGAAGCACAGCACAACCGCTACTGCGCCAAACAGGCTCGTCACTTTCACTGCCTTTTGCACTAGCGGCGGACTACGTTCAGTTTCATTCTGTGAGTTCCACAGCTTGTTGTCAAAATTGAAATATCCAGAATTCAACGAGCTGTTCTTGTGTAACGATATTATATGCCTGTCCGAAACCAAGCTAGATGATTTTGATTCCTGTGAAGTTGAAGGTTTTACTTGTTTTAAGAAAAACAGATTGATATGTAAACGAAAGTCGGGTGGGGTTGCAGTTTATATCAGGGACGAGCTCTGTAAACACATTAAAATTGTAGAAGACATTAAATTAAAAACAAGAATTGAAGAAAGTGCCAACAGTAAATACAGGTTTGTGAACTTCCCAATATTTCAAGATGGTATTTTTATTGAGCTGTCTGAACATGTAGGTCAGCAGATGATTGAAAGGTTATTGTTGTGTGTGGTATATATGCCACCAGAAGGCTCACCCTATGTCAGACCCAGTGCTTACCAAGAGTTAGAAGAAACACTATCATATTTGAATGCAGAAAACGTTGTCATGATTGGAGATTTTAATGCTAGAAGTGGATATGCAAGAGACTATTTGGAAGACTGTGCTATTATGAATGAATTAACTGATGAAGTATCAACAGTGCAGATGATGGACATGTTTGGAATTATAAAAGAGAGGTGCTCAATGGACCATGTTATGAACAATTTTGGCCGCAGTTTTATTGACTTTTGTATTAGTCAACGATTATTAGTAGTGAACGGCAGAATGGGAGAGGACGCAAGATTGGGTCGAGTAACTTGTAATAATGTGAGTTTGGTAGATTATGTACTAGCTACGCCAAATGTTTTTCCGTCATTTTCAAAATTTCAAGTATGTGACAATAATGAATGTTTATCTGATGTCCATTGTCCTATATTTTTTGCCCTGTCAGATATCCTAATGGACAATGAACACGTTGAGAATGAAACTGAAAGCAATTATAACACTAGCAGTGTGTTGAAACCAATATGGAAAGTAGGAGCAAATCAGAATTTTGTAGATGAAATTGATGATAATAAAGTATTATTAGTGGAAGGGATATTAGTTTCCCTAATTGGTAGCGTAGAGGACGTAACTCAGGACCAGATCGGTAATGTAATGAAACAAATAGAAGGAATTCTATCCGAAGCTGCCAATAAATTGAACATGCTTAGAAAGAATAAGCAGAAGAAAAAAATAAATACATGTAGCAGTAACGATGCACATAGCAGAGTTAAGAAAATTTGGTTTAATAACGAATGTAAACAGACAAGAAGGAAATATAGAAAAATAAAGAGAAAATTTAAAGCCCAACCAAATAACAGAGAGATCATACAAGATAAGGCCCAAGCATTCAAGGATTATAAGGGAACACTGAGTAAAAGTTATAATAGTTATTTAAAGCAACTACATAAGAAAATTCGAACAATGAAGTCTTCTGACCCCAGCAGTTATTGGAAATTGATAAGTGGATGTGACCAGCAGAAGAAACAAGCGATGCATGATATATCCCGTGAAGTATTTGTAAAACATTTTGAAAAACTTAGTAATGTATCTGAGCACGACTTGATTGATGTGCAAGATGATGTGCTTGATGACACAGACCTTATGAATGAACAATTAAATGTTGATATTACAAAGGAGGAGGTGATGATATGTGTAAACAATTTAAAGAATAACAAAGCTTGCGGATACGATGGTATTATAAACGAGTTTTTGAAATATTCCTCACCAAAACTATTAACTATTGTAACACGTGTATTTAACTTGATATTGCATACTGGGAAAATGCCTAAAGCTTGGACAGTGGGGTATATAAGCCCAATCTTTAAAGGTAAAGGCTCAACAGCCGACCCTGATAATTATAGAGGAATCAGTGTACTAAGTTGTTTTGGAAAACTTTTTACAAGTGTGATAAATAAAAGATTGCATGCATTTCTGGATGACAATTCTGTGATCGGCAACGAACAAGCTGGTTTCCGAAAAGGCCACTCTACTGTAGACCACATTTTTGCACTACATTGTCTTATTGATATATTTTTACAACAAAAGAAAAAGTTATATTGTGCTTTCATTGATCTGCGTAAAGCTTTTGATTCTGTGCAACGCAATCTCCTGTGGCAGAAGCTGATGCAACGGAATATTAATGGTAAGGTATTGAATGTAATTAAGGACATGTATGATAAGGCAAAATTGTGCGTGAAGGTGAACAGTGTATTCTCCGAGACGTTCACCTCAAACATCGGGCTTCTTCAGGGCGAAAATTTATCACCGATTCTTTTCTCACTATTTTTAAACGACCTGAAGCAGTTTTTGATTGAATATGATGTCAGCTTAGAGTTGCCCCTGAAAAGAGCCCAAGAAATAGATGTTGAACGCATTAATGACTATATGTATTTGTTCCTGTTAATATATGCTGATGATACTGCTATACTCGCCGAAACACCTGGAGAAATGCAAAAAGCCCTGGATGGACTAGATCGTTATTGTAAAAACTGGGGACTAAGCATAAATATTGAAAAGACAAAAATAGTTGTTTTTTCGCGGGGGAAAATACGGAATATCCCACATTTTGTCTTGAATGGAGTACCTGTCCAAGTAGTTTGGGACTATGTGTACTTAGGTGTACTATTTAATTATAATAACAAATTTCATAATGCCATGAAACGTCAATGTTTGATTGGTAACCGTGCAATGTTCTCGTTAATTCGAAAATGTAGAAAACTAAATTTACCAATTGATGTGCAATTGGATCTTTTTGAGAAGTGTGTACATCCAATTTTGTTGTATGGTTGTGAGGTGTGGGGATATGATTCATTAGACATATTGTCAAGGTTTCAATTGCGATTTTTAAAAATGCTTCTTGATGTATATAAAACTACACCCACTTGTATGGTTTACGGAGAGCTTGGTCGTTATCCAATTAGAATTGAGGTACAATGTCAGTTACTGGTTTATTGGTATAAACTGATGAAAGAAATGAACGATGGTGCGAATAAGATGTCTTGTTTAATGTTAAAACTACATTTGAAGTTGTACCATGTACAAAACGTTAAATTGCCCTGGCTGTCGCATGTCAATACTATGTTAAATAAGTTGGGTCTATCATATTTATGGACAACTCAGAGTCTTGCCGTCTCAGGTTTTAAAAACGTTGTAAAACAAAGGCTAAGAGATCAATTCCTGCAGGAATGGAACACTGACGTGAATGCCAACAGCTTGTGTTTTAATTACAGAATATATAAAAAGGATTTTTGTCTGGAAAGGTATTTGCTTTGGTTGCCTAGGAAACTCCAAGTTAAACTAGCAAAATTTAGAACAAGCAATCATAAGTTGCCAATACATCAGCACAGATTTTTTAATGTTCCTAGAAATGAAAGATTGTGTGACATGTGCGATAAAAATGAATTAGGTGATGAGTTTCACTATTTGTTCAGTTGTACCGACGAAAGTATAGTGTCTGAAAGAAGAAAATTAATTAGTCCTTATTACCGATCTCACCCAAATTGTTTAAAATATGAACAGCTAATGAATTGTAAATCTATACATATAATAAAAGAGAGTGTCTGTCTGTGTGTGTGTGTGTGTGTGTGTGTGTCTGTGGTCGCCATACCTCTGAGATGGCAAGAGGCAGGAACAAGATAGTGTGCACGTACACTCCCTAGGTGCCGCAGATGTGCACCTGGGTTTTAGTTTCTTGATTCATTGTTTCCTTTCTCAGATTATGGACCTCCCATTTATTGAATACAGCCTATATGGTGCAAGACAAGTTCAGTGCCTACTGTTCACCTGTAGCAAGCACATCATGCCAGTGATATTAGAGACTCGCTATTGCTCCTATGAGGGGAAGAAATGAAGAATGAAAAATTAACTGGACAGTTCCGGAAATTTCTAGAAGGTAAGGGAGATAACTCTTTTTTGTCTGTAGCAAGCACATCATGCCAGTGATATTAGAGACTTGCTATTGCTCCTATGAGGGGAAGAAATGAAGAATGACAAATTAACTGGACAGTTCCGGACATTTCTAGAAGGTAAGGGAGATAACTTTTTTTGTCTGTAGCAAGCACATCATGCCAGTGATATTAGAGACTTGCTATTGCTCCTATGAGGGGAAGAAATGAAGAATGAAAAATTAACGGGACAGTTCCGGAAATTTCTAGAAGGTAAGGGAGATAACTCTTTTTTGTCTGTAGCAAGCACATCATGTCAGTGATATTAGAGACTTGCTATTGCTCCTATGAGGGGAAGAAATGAAGAATGAAAAATTAACTGGACAGTTCCGGAAATTTCTAGAAGGTAAGGGAGATAACTCTTTTTTGTCTGTAGCAAGCACATCATGCCAGTGATATTAGAGACTTGCTATTGCTCCTATGAGGGGAAGAAATGAAGAATGAAAAATTAACTGGACAGTTCCGGAAATTTCTAGAAGGTAAGGGAGATAACTCTTTTTTTGTATCCAAACAAAGGAGGTAAAGCTAATGATAATGGGATAGCGAGCGTCTTAAATTGCTACAGGGCTCCGCTTACTCCCGGGCGAAGCCGGGCTTAACTGCTAGTCTAAGATAAAACTAATGAAGCTAGCAAGATTTGTAGCCCATGTTATGAGTTTAGTATGTTAGCGTTATATCTAGTTTCTTTATTGGTATGTATATATGTAATACATGCTTTTGTTTTGTGTTTTTACAAAAGATGCATGGCATAATGGTATTGCCAATTTACTTCAGCTGTATATTATCGTTGTCCGCTTAATGTATACATATCATCTGCCTGATTTCTTACCTGATTTTGTTAAACCTATTTTTCTTTTTGTTTGCATGTATGGAAGTGTATATTGCCAATTTAATTTGGTCGTATAGTATTGTTGTATTTGTCCGCTCAATTTATATACATATATTAACTGTCTGATTTGTTACCTTTTTTTTTTGTTAAAGTTATATCTTTGTTTCAAAGCCCTCTGGGCCCAAAACAATAAAATACTTGACTTGACTTGACTAAATGTAGTAATTTCGCCTTACGCGACTTGTTTTATTTTTTATTTTTTATTGTTAGGTCGGAAGCATCCTTCTTCATTGGTCTTGTTCCTTGGGTCAAAGATGGTCTTCTTCTTCTACTACTAAGTTCATGGGCTGAAACTCCCACGTACACTCGAATTTATTTTGCACGAGTTGGTTTTTACGTGTATTACCGTTTTCACCCCGCCATTTAGGCAGTCATACGCTTCTTTCGGGGGATGCATGCTTGGTATTTTTGTGTTTCAATCCCCCACCGAACTCTGACTTGGATGAAAGGATCTTTTCCGTGCGCACGATTACAGGATCTTTTCCGTGCGCACTTGGTCTTGTGCTTGCGGGTACACACGAAGGGGGGATAAGGCAATAGCAGGTCTGCACATACGTTGACCTGGGAAATCGGAAAAATCTCCATTATTAACGCAACAGGCGCGGCCGGGATTCGAACCCACGAACTTCGGCTTGGGAGGCGCGGCGTCTTATCTGTTCGGCCACTGCGCCCGTCGAATGTTTGTTTGAAGGTGAGAATGAGCATGAGCTGGCCTCAGGGCGCCTGCACAGCGATTGGTTCTTCAAGTCAGTTTGTTGAAGGATGCTTGGCAGAGATCTGAGATCCCCCCCCCCCTCCCCCGCGGGTTAGGGGGAAGAATTTACCCGAGACGACTAACGGATTCTGTTTCTCCTTTTACCCTTGTTAAGTGTTTCTTGTATAGAATATAGTCAATGTTTGTAAAGATTTTAGTCAAGCAGTATGTAAGAAATGTTAAGTCCTTTGTACTGGAAACTTGCATTCTCCCAGTAAGGTCATATATTGTACTATACGTTGCAAGCCCCTGGAGCAATTTTTTGATTGGTAGAGGCTACTGTTACGCCTTTTTCAAGTCGTAATTCGACGCAGAAATTCTATAGTTACGGCATGACGTCATTTTACTATCGTAACCTGCTCACTGCAGGCTTCGGTTACACCTTTTCCACGAGTCGTAGAGTCACTCGGCCAGACTTTGATTACGGCGCGGCGTGATCCTACCCGGACTCATTCTCTAGTTACGACATGACGCCATTTTACTGTCGTAACACGCTCACTATTATTCATGTCCCTTGTTAGGACATACTTGTATGTACTGGTGGTTGATTTTCCAGATATCCTCTCAGTGATTGAGGCTTATATGAGGCTCAGTGATTATAGATTTCACTGTTCCTTTAACGGGGTTATTCCGTATTTTTGGAATTATCTGTAGGCTAATGGTACAGGTGAATGTGGGGATCGAGTGAAGTAGTTGTTTGTTCAACCCATCCCGTTATTTTGTTTCTCCAAACAAGGATTGAATCATTTGTGTATGATTTGTGGTGGAATTTCCTCCATGGTCACGGTGTGTACTAGGATGTGCTGTACTGAATGTTGGGTTATATTTTCCCCGTATGTGTACTATGCGTACAGGTTAATTGGAGGGAAAATGTAGTGGTTTGTTTGCATCAGATGGTTTCGTCCTCCATTGATGCAGGCATAGTCCAACTCGCCAAACTGCAATGCTTCGTTGAAAGTCTTTCTGGCGGCTCGTTTGCGCTGCACCTGCAGGGTTCGCGACGACCGAACGTAGAGCTGGACGAACGCGTTCGTTTCAAAGTCCGAGATAACTTTAAGTTTTTGCAACCTGTTGAAGTACTCGAACGTATTTCCTACTGTCAAAACTGCTTCGCTGGGAAGTCCGCTATCCATGACTAAAGTAAACCGGCCTGCATACGGGTAGAAACGCACAACCACTACTAATGAACTGTTGAACACGTCTGTCCTCACTCGACCCACGTTTTAAAATGGCCGCCCAAACCGGATCAAACCGGAAGTAGAGCGCAGCCCTGGCGGGGAAATGATTAGTGGCGTAATCAAAGCAAAGAAGGAAAAGGTTACGGGCGGCGTAAGTGTAGCCACTGCGTTTTTGATTAGTGCTTTAGTGAACAAGAAACAATCCCATCTCCCCCCTTTCCCCGTCGCGATATAACCTTGAACGGTTGAAAACGACGCTAAACACCAAATAAAGAAAGAAAGAGATCTGAGAATTTTTTGAATTTTTTTTAATTTACGAGGATTTATATCGCTCACGTATCTCACCACACAAAGCGACTCAAGGCGCATGTTACCTATTAATGGCGTGTGAGATGGAATTTTTTACACAATATATCACGCATTCACATCGGCCAGTATATCAACAGCCTGGAGGCGCTGCATCCACCTTTCACGGCCTATTATTCCAGGTCACACGGGTATTTTGGTGGACATTTTTATCTACGCCTATACAAAATTTGTCAATCGTGGGATCTTTAACGTGCATACCCCAATGTAGTGTACACAAAGGGACCTCGGTTTTTCGTCTCATCCGAAAGACTAGCACTTGAACCCACCACCTAGGTTGGAAAAGGGGGGAGAAAATTGCTAACGCCCTGACCCAGGGTCGAACTCGCAACCCCTCGCTTCCGAGCGCAAGTGCGTTACCACTCGGCCACCCAGTCCTCCTGTCAGAATGACTGACAAGACGGGGTTTTTTTTAACTCGTAGAAGACGTTGTCGAAACAGCAAGATTTACGATTACCAGAAAAAGGAAAGGGACACAAAGTTAAAGACCAAATGGTGTAAAGAAAGTAATGAAAAAAATG
>NC_090249.1:53062007-53069507 GCF_037325665.1 Littorina saxatilis
AAATGGACTGGTGGTCATTCAAATAGAAATTGTTTACCTCTCGCTCAGTGTGACTGAGACAGAGGATGCAGACCAGGTTGATACCCGCCAGCGACAGAATAAAATTGGCGTGGATAATGGTAGTGTCTCCGGCCATGTGCCTGAAAATGACAAATAGCTAAAGAGTTCATTTTTCATCTCGGCAAGTCTACATCAAAACATCCAGGAATGAAATAAAACGACTTGAAACCAACGGAAGGAAAAGAAAACAAACATATATCGACCTGTATTGTCTCCGATTACGCGAAACTGTACGTGCGAGAGATATAAATATATATGTGGATTTTAAAAATACCCGTTCTGTCAATACATCTAGAAAGTTAATACATATTCGTACATGTTATTCTAGATTTTGAAGACATTTTCCGCGGAACTGATGCTTGTCCATACTTACTTTATAGAAGTACGGATGAATTCACAAAACGAAATCATTCTAATGTCCAATGACAATGTATGTATTTAAGTACCAAGGAGTTCACAAACAGTTTATTAATGACCAATGAATAGATTAAGTACTTAGATATTCGCAAAACAACAACAAATTTGTGACAAAAGTAACTTCCCTTTTTATTCCTTTTCCCAAAAGAAAACGAACAAAAGGTTTTGCATACACATTTAATCATTCAGCCGTGACACTTCAAGGGAATTGACACATTTTACGCACCTCCAGTTGACAAAGTAGACCACCAGAGCGGCCGTCAGTCCACACACGGAAAGTATACAACCCACAAGAAGTACTGTGTCGCGCTGAATTGGTAGAATGGGAGTCATCTGAAATTGTAATCCGCAGTGAATAACAAACAAACAAACAAACAATGACGCAAAAAAGAGAGAGGCAAACACTGTCAGACAAATCATTCCAAGTCTACATGAGTAGTGTAGATTGATTTAGAAATAAGACTACTTCATTTTTCCTGTTTATTATATAAACATTGACGTTTGATCTGAAACTACCACCGTTTTTGTCCCTTAGCAAAAGAGAGAGAGAGAGAGAGAGAGAGAGAGAGAGAGAGAGAGAGAGAGAGAGAGAGAGAGAGAGAGAGAGAGACAGACAGACAGACAGACAGACAGACAGACAGAGACAGAGACGCAGATAATTTATTCAATAGGCCATAGCCCCTTATGAAGGAGTGTGAACAAACGGTTAACGTTGCAAATACTTTAACTCATCAGGTGCAAAAAAGGTACAACATAATAATCGCACAACACTACAGATTAAAACATACATTACACGTTATTTAACTAAGAGGTTACAACATCTCTTAATTTAAAGGCTTTATACAAATACAAGGATACATTTCTAACAACAGTTTCTTGAGGTGAAGCCAGGAGCAAGCTGAGTCTAAAAGTGCTTGGGTTTTTATAATATTTAAATGGGATAAATGTTTCTCTTAATCTGTTTAAGTATGGACAACACAAAACAAAATGGACTTCATCTTCTTGCTTTACTTTACAAAGGGGACACATCAACTGATCGGCATCATGCTGTTTATATCGGTTAGCATGCACATTTATTTCTGAAATACCGATTCGCGAATCGAAACCTAGTCATAATAAACTTTAGATGTCTATCCACATTCAACAAAAGGTAGGGTTTAATGTCATGTACAGTACAAAATGTCCGATAAACAGCAAATCTATCACTATTTTGAATATGATAATCCCACTCTTGCCATCTGCAATCGACCAACCTTTCCCTAAAAACACGCAAAAAGTCTTTTCAATTTACCACGGACACTTGAGGCCCAGTTCTTTTTACCACTCTCATCCATTTTATACAACATTTCATATGATTTACGAGGAAGTCTGTGCGCCTCCTTCTTTAACCATTTCATCCAGTAGCTAACGCATCTTAAAATAGAATTCAAACTATCGGATATATCTGTTTGTCTCGCCATATACCAGGTCATTAGGTGTTTCTTTCTTTCTTTCTTTATTTGGTGTTTAACGTCGTTTTCAACCGTTCAAGGTTATATCGCGACGGCGGTGTTCGCATACGAACTCCTAAGAACTTCTTCAATGCAAATAAATGGACTTTTTCACACTGCAGAGCAGCTTTATCCAATCCCCATATCTCAGCACCATACTGTACTATTGGTTGTACTTGGGAATCAAACAACTTCAAAAAAACATTCAAACTATTATTATTAAGCACAGATAATCTTTGTATAATACACATCAGAGCATTTTTGGCCCGGCTTGAGAGATCGCTACAGGCAGCAGTGAAACTGAGTCGAGTTGAAAACAATATTCCTAAATACTTATACACGTTTACAACAGGTAAAATATCAACCCCATATGTCCATCTTTCCCTTGCACTCAAATATCCACCTTTTCTAAACACAATAATGTTACTTTTACTCATGTTTACCTTTAAATGAAGAGAGGACACTGCCCTGCGTAAATTATTTAACTGAGTCTGTAGACCCACAACAGTCTCTGATAACAACAATAAATCATCAGCAAGCAAAAGAATAAACAATTCCAAATAATCATCAGTAAATGTGGCACCATGTCTTCCATTCTCAATTATCTCAAGTGCTAACTCATTAATAAAGAGAGAAAATAAAACTGGGCTACATACATCGCCCTGTTTAACACCAAATGTACAATTAATATAATCCGTAAACTTTGCTCCACATCTCACTTTTATTTTTACATTATCATACATACTCTTCACACACCTAAAGAGTTTCCCTTTTATACCATTTTTTAACAGAATTGGCCAGAGCAAAGCTCTGTTGATGGAATCAAACGCCTTCTCAAAATCTATAAAGGCAACATACAGCTTACGATTCAAAGAAAATTGTTTCTGTACAAAGGCCAACAGTGTAAACATATGATCAATAGTGGAATAATTCTTTTTAAAACCAGCTTGATATTCACCCGTACTGTTATTACATTCAATCCATTCTTGCAACCTGTTATTAATCACAGTACTATAGACCTTGCTACTAACATTACACAGCGAAATTCCACGATAATTATTTGGATCATTCACATCGCCTTTCTTAAACAAAGGGATAACAATGGACTCTGTCCAACTTTCTGGAAATACACCCTTGGAAAAAAAAAAAGTAACCAAGTGTACCAAAAAGTCAATCCCTGGAGAAAAAACATTTTTCAAGAGACAGAGAGAGAGAGAGAGAGAGAGAGAGAGAGAGAGAGAGAGAGAGAGAGAGAGAGAGAGAGAGAGAGAGAGAGAGAGAGAGAGAGAGAGAGAGAGAGAAAGAGAGAGAGAGAGAGAGAGAGAGAAAGGGAGAGAGAAAGAGAGAGAGAGATGAAGAGAGGGAGTGAGAGAGAGAGGACATTTTAGTGCACTCTCAAGTTCAGATTTGTTTCTTTGTCAAAGAGCCTTTAACTCTGTGACCATCCATTTCGTATGCCAAGGAATCGAATGCATCGGACCATGTCACGATGATTGAAGAGGACAACTTACTGTGACGTTGGTGGCAATGACGACAACTGCGTAATGTCCATGAACGGGACACAGGCATTTAGTGACGTTAGCAGTTCTGTGGGTGACGTCACAGATTCCTGTCTTCCACTCTCCTACGAGCTGCCAGCTGCAAGCACAAGAAATGATTTCAGAGAATGTTGTACTTCTTACTTAAAAAAAATGTATTTTCCCAGGCATGCATTCCGGCCTTATGGTCCAGACTACATGCTAAACTTTTCAAAGATGCTTTCACGTAATGCCAGTTCTGTACATGTTCAAAGTCACAGGGCCAGAATCGGCGGGTATTGCCCCACTGCAAACAGACTTTCACGAAAATTATCCTTCCTGAATAAGGAACAGATCCCGGCAAGCACAAGAAATGATTTCAGAGAACGTTGTACTTCTTACTTCAAAAATGTATTTTCCCAGGCATGCATTCCGCCTTTCTGGCCCAGACTACATGCTAAACTTTTCAAAGATGCTATCACGTAATGCCAGTACATGTTCAAAGTCACAGGGCTAGAATCGGCGGGTTTTGCCCCACTGCAAACAGACTTTCACGAAAATTATCCTTCCTGAATAAGGAACAGATCCCGGCATTTTTAGTTCTCTTTTTTCAAGGTGATGACGGTTGTGTTGTGGCACTAATGCTGTTTTCTTCCTGAATTCCGTGACTCCCACTTCACGTTGTAAAGCAAACACATGTCCTCCTGTCCAAACAGACTTTATTGTAACACGTAGCCTTGACAGGTTTAGTCGTGTATTTATTTTTATGGCAATCTCTGTAGTTTTTGTTTTATTGCATATATTGAATTTAATATTGCTGGCAATGCGTGAAAACGATGCCCCCTGGATAACATCAGAGATATTGAAATTACGGGATAAAAAAAGATTTATTCATACATGTACTATAGCTGTTCATTTGGATACACCCGAGGCTTGGGACAATTTTCGCAATATCCACAACCATTACACAGATGTTATCCAAACCTGGACAAAAGAATATTTCAAAGAAATTGACAGTCGAGTATCGGAGATGAAGAATTTCGGGACAAACATTTGGTGGAAATTAGTTAAATTTGTTGGGATTTAAAGAGCTTCAAATCCTGACGCAATTCCACCCATAATATTTGATAGTGTGACACATTATGGAAATGAAGAAAAAGCAACACTGTTCAATGATTTCTTTGTTGAACAGTAAAAATTACCAGATGATGATGACAACGTTCCTGACGTTGACAGATTAGATAGTGTCTTGGACGATGTGATCCTACGTACTCAGGAAGTAGAAACAGTTTTAATAAACCTTGATAAAACAAAAGCCGCTGGTCCCGACCAGGTGCACAACATAATTTTGATATCAAATGCCAGGCACATCTCAGAAGCTTTAACCCTCTTGTATAACAGAGCTCTCCAGGAAGGCAGGTTTCCAATGGAATGGAAAAAAGCCCATGTATCACCGATTTTTAAAAAAGGAGATAAAACTGATTGTTCAAATTATCGACCCATTTCTCTCCTAAGCTGTATCGGAAAGGTGTTTGAAAAATGTGTCCAGTCACGAGTATTTGAATACTTAACTCTCAACAGCATTCTTACGCCTTACCAGTCTGGATTCATACCAAAAGATTCCACCACCTACCAGTTAATTTCTTTGTATGATGACTTGTGTAAATCTCTAGACAATAATATTCCTACTCAAGCCGTATTTTTGACATAACTAAAGCGTTTGATAAAGTATGGCACAAGGGCCTCATTAGGAAACTGGAAGCAATCGGAATACGTGGACGGCTCTTAATCTGGTTCCAAGATTACCTCTCTGGGCGTAAACAGGCAGTTGTTTTAAAAGGAAATAAGTCAATATATTTACCCGTCTCAGCAGGATCAGTATTAGGCCCTACGTTGTTCCTCGTTTATATTAACGATATAATGAAAAATATTGAATCTGTTATTAAATTATTCGCTGATGACACAAGTATGTATTTATCCATTGAAAATCCTGTTCTCAGAGCCGAGATTTTAAATTCAGACCTGAGTAAAAATTTTAAATGGGCAAAAAAGTGGAAAGTTCTTTTCAATCAAACTAAAACCGAATTATTAAATTTAGACAGACAACAGAATCCGGATTTTACTGAATTAAAGTTTGGCGATAACACATAACACGATGTAGAAAAGCACAAGCACCTAGGTGTAATCGTTCAAAATAATTGTAAATGGGAGTCCCAAACAAAATCTATCGTAGCCAAATGCCGCTTATTGATTTCTTGCCTGCGCTCATATAAATATAGATTAAGCAGAAAATCCCAAGAGAACACGTATAAATCATTCATATTGCCAAGTATTGATTACGCAGACGTTGTATGGGATAATTGCACTACGGGATTAGCAGATGAATTAGAAGGTCTTCACTTAGAGGCAATATGAATTATTATTGGAACAGTTCGAGGAACAAGTCACCGAAAATTATATCAAGAATCGGGTTTTACTACACTCTCTGAACGACGCAAACGCCATAAAATAATTGTATTTCACAAAATGTTTCATAACAAAGTTCCAGCTTATTCAGCCATCAAACTCACACCTCTCGTACCTGCTCAAAACTCGTATCACAGGGGACGCCTATTAGAACGCAAAACTCCATCGTATAAAACAGAATTGTATAAATCATCGTTTGTCCTATCAACAACACATTTATGGAATGCCTTGCCTGATGAAATCAAACTTATCGAATCCATAAGCCAATTTAAAAGATATTTAACTGCTAACGATCCAGTTGTGCCACCGTATTTTTATATTGGAGAACGACAGGTCCAAGTGATTCACAGTAAATTAAGGTTAGGCATGACCGATTTAAACCAGCACCTAGTCGATAGGCATTTGAGCAATAATCCAGCGTGTGCCAGTGGCCACGCATCAGAAAACGCAAAACACTTTCTTTTAGATTGCCCTCAATACGATAGAGACCGAACCAGAACAATAAATACTCTCCCCACTGATCAAATTACGATATCAACACTCTTATTTGGTGATGCAAGTTTGTGTGTGTATTCGGCCCGACTTCTTCCCGGCGAAGCCGTACCCGGCGAAGCGGGTATTAATCAGTCAAAGATCAGTGAACGTAACGTTTTGCTTTGTCATAATTAAACGTTTCAATAACATACCGTATTTGCAGTTTGATTAAGGCTTACGTGGTTGCTAATCATCACCATTTTCAACTCAATTATTTCACTTCAGGATCAGTTCAGTCCAAATCTTGCTATGCGAATCAACGAACATGTTCTAAGACTATGTAGAATTCACACTAAGGCAAACAAAAAAAAGTTGTATGTTTCTGGTCACCCGACCCTACCTAGTTTTTTCCGCCGACACTAAACTTTTTTTTTATTGCATTTGTAAAAAAAGAGAAGAAAAAAAAGCGTCAAAACGAAAGTAACAGACGGCAGACGACACAAAGGGGTTAACCCCGCATCCCTTTTGTCTCATTTGTTGTATAATGTGTTGTCTTTCTCTTTGTATAGTAAGTCCAGTCTCTTTGCATCACTGTATAGTTATTTTCTAGCCTGACCAACAAAAAAACAAAACAAAAAAAAATCCCTACCTACCTACCCTATTTTTTGTAGCCATGTTACCAGAAACATACAACTTTTTTTGTTTTGCCTAATGCACAGTTATGCACTCAAAACTCACGGATATTCTCTCTCTCTCTCTCTCTCTCTCTCTCTCTCTCCTCTCCTCTCCTCTCTCTCTCTCTCCTCTCTCCTCTCCTCTCTCTCTCTCTCTCTCTCTCTCTCTCTCTCTCTCTCTCTCTCTCTCTCCATCCCTCCCTCTTTGACTTCCTCGACCTCTCATCATGTCTCTCTCCCCACCTTCTCTCACTCTCTGTCTCTCTTTTTGCTGTCTGTCTGTCTGTCTGTCTGTCTCTCTCTCTGTGTCTTTGTGTGTGTCACGGGCGCATACTCACAATCCCTTCATCAATGTTTACATGCACTATTTTACTCCCAATATATATTTAGATACTTACACAT